>NC_066535.1:1155469-1190469 GCF_024679095.1 Eriocheir sinensis
TATATATATATATATATATATATATATATATATATATATATATATATATATATATATATATATCTCTTAGCCGTGTCGGTGAAACTTTTGCTATAGCGCTGGACATATAAAAATCTTTTTAGAGGGTCTCTCACAAATCTTTGCTTTCTAAACTACCTCCTACGGTTTCTATCCTTCTCTGTACCTTTATCTCCAGTTTCCTTTCTGACCGTTCTATTTCTGCCGTGGTAGACGGTCACTGTTCTTCCCTAAATCTATTAACAGTGGTGTCCCACAGGGTTCTGTCCTATCTCCACTCTTTTTCTGTTGTTCATTGATGATCTTCTTTCCAAAACGAACTGTCCTATCCATTCCTACGCCGATGATTCCACTCTGCATTATTCAACTTCTTTAATAGAAGACCCACCTTCAGGAACTTACCGACTCACGGCTGGAGGCTGCAGAACGCTGAGCCTCAGACCTTACTATTATTTCCGATTGGGGCAAGAAGAACCTGGTGTCCTTCACCGCCTCAAAAACCCAGTTTCTCCACCTATCCACTCGACACAATCTTCCAAACAACTATCCCTATTCTTTGACAACACCCAGCTATCACCTTCCTCAACACTAAACATCCTCGGTCTATCCTTAACTCAAAATCTCAACTGGAAACTTCATATCTCATCTCTTACTAAATCAGCTTCCTCGAGGCTGGGCGTTCTGTACCGTCTCCGCCAGTTCTTCTCCCTGCACAGTTGCTGTCCATATACAGGGCCTTGTCCGCCCTCGTATGGAGTATGCATCTCACGTGGGGGGCTCCACTCACAGCTCTTCTGGACAGAGTGGAGGCAAAGGCTCTTCGTCTCATCAGCTCTCCTCCTCATACTGATAGTCTTCTACCTCTTAAATTCCGCCGCAATGTTGCCTCTCTTTCTATCTTCTATCGATATTTCCACGCTGACTGCTCTTCTGAACTTGCTAACTGCATGCCTCCCCCTCCCGCGGCCCCTGCTGCACTCGACTTTCTACTAAAGTTCATCCCTATACTGTCCAAACCCGTTTTGCACGAGTTAACCAACATCTTCACTCTTTCATCCCTTACGCTGGTAAACTCTGGAATAATCTTCCTTCATATGTATTTTCTCCTGCCTACGACTTGAACTCTTTCAAGAGGAGGGTATCAACACACCTCTCTCCCGAAACTGACTTCTCTTTCGGCCACCTCTTTGGATTCTTTTTAGGAGCAGTAGCAGGCTTTTTTTTATTAATGTTTACTTTTGTGCCCTTGAGCTGTCTCCTTTGCTGTAAAAAAAAAAAATATATATATATATATATATATATATATATATATATATATATATATATATATATATATATATATATATATATATATATATATATATATATATATATATATATATATATATATATATATATATATATATATATATATATATATATATATATATATATATATATAGATATATATATATATATATATATATATATATATATAGATATATATATATATATTGGGGTAGGCGGTGGCGTAGGTGGTAGCGTACTGGGCCCACATTCACCGCGTGATGGACGTCGCGGGTTCGAATCCCCACGCTGCCACTCGGATTTATCAGTCACCGCCGAGTGGCTTAAAACTACCCACATGCTGTCCTGAAGACCACCCATCAACCCGGACTCTAGACTAGAGGAAGCCGTCCAAGCGAATCAAGAACGAGTTCCGGGGGGCAGCATGAGCCAATGCAAGATGGCGCCACTATAAACACTCGCCTGCGCCAGAACGGGCTGGGCCGACCATCAGGCCCCACCGGGAAGATGCCTACCGGCGCAACAGGCAGCGACGTAAAAAAAAAAAAATAAATAAATATAAAAAAAAATATATATATATATATATATATATATATATATATATATATATATATATATATATATATATATATATATATATATATATATATATATATATATATATATATATATATATATATATATATATATATATATATATATATATATATATATATATATATATATATATATATATATATATATATATATATATATATATATATATATATATATATATATATATATATATATATATATATATATATATATATATATATATATATATATATATATATATATATATATATATATATATATATATAGAGAGAGAGAGAGAGAGATAGGCGGTGGCTGAATGGATAGCGTGACGGCGCTGCGTTCAGAACGACGCGGGTTCGCGCCCCGCCTGGTGCCACAAGATGGGATTTTTCAGCCGCCGCCGAGTGGCCTAAGACTACCCACATGCTGTCCAGAAGACCACCTATCGACCCAGGCTCTAGATTCTTTGATGAAAGATGAGCTCCGGGGGGCAACATGAGCCAATGCAAGATGGCGCCACTATAAACACTTGCCTGCGCCACAGCGGGTTGGGGCCGACCATCAGGCACCATCAAGGAAACCTACCGGCGCCACAGGAGATAACGTAAAAAAAAAAATATATATATATATATAATATATATATATATATATATATATATATATATATATATATATATATATATATATATATATATATATATATAGATATATATATATATATATATATATATATATATATATATCTATATATATATATATATATATCTATATATATATATATATATATATATATAGATTTATATCTATAAAAATATCTCTCTCTCTCTCTCTCCCTAGCGTGCAGTTTGACACCTGCACGTAACTCTCCTGTATCTGTTTATTTCTGTTTTTACCATCAGATTTCCATTTCCCGAATTGACCTGAGCAAATCTTCTGACCCTGCTCAAACTTCTGTCTGTTGTGCTGACATGACCTGATCCATGCCGACCCCTTGACTCGTCACTTACCCGTAAGGGAGAGCACATATAGTGAAGGGAAGGATTATAGAGGCAGCAGAAACGTGGGCATCTCCTTCGTGGGACCTATGCAGCTGCTTTTCTCACTGAATATTCAAGACTTCCTTTATAGTAAGTCTGGGGCATAAGTGGGGTCGGGCGGCTTCTGAGGGCACGAGTGGGCTAAGTGATGGACGAGAACAACCTTACAAAAAACCCGCTGCCCACGACGCTTCTATGCAAATCAAAAGCCGAGGATCTAAGCCCGATAGCGTGGAACTCCTTAAATTATACAAGAATTCCTGGTAAAAACTTATCTTTGGCTATGACTGCAATTACCTGAATATATTTTTGCTCACCTGAGTGGCCGGCGAAACAGAGTGGGAGGTGGGGGTATGGAAGATGAAGAAAGAGGGAAAAGTGTGAAGGAAGATGAGAAGGGAAGGAGAGCTGCCGAGAAGAAATGGGGTATTATTGATTAGAAAGTAAAAGAAAACTACAAAAAAAACTGAAAACAACAGTTAGAGGAAGGAAAATAAGGGTTAGAGTGTAAAGAAAGTTGATGAAAAACGAAAGAAAATGCAAGAGAGGGTGACAAGTTATTTTGTTCTCTTTTTCCTTTTCGAACTTCTCTCTTTTTCCTCGTCACCCCCCATAATCTTAATTTCTTTCTCGCTCCTCAATATTTTAGATCTTTTATCTTTCTCCTCCTCTCCCCCTTCCTCCCTCCCTCCCTCTCTCCCTCCTATTCTTCCTTACTCTTCCCTTTTCCTCCCCTCCCTTCAACACCTGCCTCAATTTCCTGCACAGATTTATTGCTGCTCATAAAGAGTGTTGCTCCTATTTTGAAGACAAAACATGAAGTAAGCTTCCTTTCCTTTCACACACACACACACACACACACACACACACACACACACACACACACACACACACACACACACACACACACACACACACATACACACAAGCACAATTAATACTTACTTACTTATACACAGTAGTAGTAGTAGTAGTTTATTGACAAAAATACATATTACAAATGCAAAAGAAAAGTAATTATGTATCTATTGTTTGTCCAGATCGAATACATATATAAAAAAAAATACGTAGAAGGCACAACGTTATTATAGTAATCAGAAAATCTATTCATATATCTTAACTACCTCATGTACATAATTGCACAATTTTGAAACAAATTCATTTTCATTAAGAAGCTCTATAATACTATCAAATTTAAGCATTGGGTATCTATCACGACAAGGTTCCGATAATAAACATTCTATTAGTACATGCTTTTCAGTCTGCACACTTGTGTTGTTACACTGACACACGTTCCTCACGCGGCGTGCGGCTCCACCTCCCAACCTCCACGCGAAGATTGTGAGACATCACCCGCAGCCTTGTGAATGACTCTCGCTTAAAGTTTTGTATGAACACCTTCATGACGTAGACTGGATGCACTGTCATATTCGGGTTCATGTCTGTGACGTATGTGTTCAGTTTGGATGCTCTCGCTGCTTTCATCCGAACGTAATCAGCAACTTTCTCCACTGGGTTCGTGTTTTCGTCCTCCATCGATAATCTTTCAAGGAAGCGAAAACCTGGAGTGTTTGCTTCTCTACACAGCTGATACACTAAACGGAAAGGTTCGCTGATATGGAGGAATACCTGCTTCGACCATACACAAGTTCATGCTAGTGTTCTTACGCACACCTAATAAACATTTCACTAGCTTGTACTTCTTTTCTATTCCTTTTGTTTTGTTTGTCAGCCATGTTTCTGCGTTGTATAACAACGAAGTCATCACTCCAACATCAAATACAGTTTTCTTATATATAAATGGCATCTGGGTATTACTTGCACAAAATACTGAAAATTTATTTACCACTGCTTCACTCGCGGTTTCATGCCGCGCCACTGCCGCGTCACTCTTGCCCGAATCAGTAAGCCACGCGCCAAGATACAAGTACTCTGAATCGTATTTCACCCTCACTTCCTCGCTCGACAAACAACGTCTATCACAATCTTGACCATTAATTACAAAAAAAATTGTTTTCTTTTCATTAATTTCCATTCCACTTTCCTTTCCACACACACACACACACACACACACACACACACACACACGAGCACACACACACACACACACACACACACACACACACACACACACACACACACACACACACACACACACACACACACACACACACACACACACACACACACACACACACACACACACACATACACACACAGTTAGAAATATATAGTTTGTTGACGACAGTACGCCATTTTTACAACCAACACTAACTACACTGAAAATCATATACACGGAGTATAATATATGAAAGAAACTATCAAACAATTAAATACATCTGTGGTCCAATAGTCAAATAAAGTCCATGTCTAGGCATTACCTAATTATACATACACATTTATATTTTCCTTCTTCACAGCCAATTACTATTTGTAAATACACAAGATATCATTAGTTATTTTAAATAATATTTCATGTGTAAACATATTTGAAAATAAATTTTCCATACTGGTAAAATGATGTCTGTCACTAATATGTTGGGCCATTGGGCAATTCTCTACAACATGCCGTTCATTTTGTATTTCATCACGAATACACAGACGTATCTCTAACCTCAAACGCCCACGGCCGCGCCGTTCCACCTTCCCCTCTCGCAGGCCAGTGAATGTCCACTCGTCCCGAATTAAGTAAAGCAGAGTCGGTGGTGTTCCTTAATAGTATGTTTTCTTTGTATATGCAGTGTACAGAAAGTGTTGGGTTAATAGCATTATACGTCATACGTCGGGAAGACACACTGTTTCGAATATTCTCGGCCACCGATTGCATGAACACACTTACGTCTGTCACATCACCGTCTAGAAAATTATTTACAATACTTCCCATCACAGTTACCGTTTGGCTCACAAGCCGTATCACAAAACATAATGGGTCACTTTCTTGCCACATCCTGTAAAAAACCTATGTTGTTTTAGTTTCACCAAATCTGATAGAGGGGGACATCCTGACTCAATTTAGCATACATCGTTACGGGTCGATCGTCTAACATTCAGTAAATGTTTCAGTCACAAGTTGTATAATTTAGCTACAGGTTTGAGATCTGCTCCGACCCACGACTCACAGCCGTACAGGAGTGTGGATGTGGATGACACAAACACACACACACACACACCACACACACACACACACACACACACCTGAACTGGCTACTCATCTCAGCTCCAACATAAAAAAGCATCTGCCCCAGCGACTGGAAAATAGCAAGTCATACTTCATTCCTAAAGCTACATATAGCCAGTCAATCTCACACCCATACCCATCCTCATATCTGATGAATTTATCTAAGACTGATCTTATTGTTTCAATAGGCTCTATAGAAACTCAATAATTTGGTAATATGAACATTTTCCCTATTACTCACTGCTTGGTCAGCTTCCTACACTTCATACACTGCTTCTCGACAAGCACAGCATTACACTTGCCCTTGATATCTTTTAGACTTAAGTGCATTTATCATGGAAGGCCACATTGCTGTCACCACCACACCTATAAAACTGGAGATATATTTTGATTCGGTCAAGTGACTGACTGGCTTTCTTTGTGATTGTCGGCTCTGTCACATATTACGTGTGGCGTTCCACAAGGTACTTAAATTGCTCTTCTTTGTTTTTTAATATTCATGAACTACACACTGATAGACACATCCCACCGTTGGATATACGTTAAATTGCAACACCGTGGGTATCCCCGTCACAACGAAGGACACGAGCTCTTCATCACTTCAAGTGACCTTCGATGGGCTTCAGGAGTGGATGGAGAAGTGTCAAATTAAAAGGCACAAAGATGGCACAGATGAACTCCTAGACCTCCACAAAAGCAGTACCCCCTCCGCAGCTATCCTTTGGTGCCCACATTCTCTAAATAATGTAGTTACTAGGCTTCTTGGAATTACTGTGGACGAACAGCTCAACTGGAAACAGCATGTTACCGGTGTTGTTATAGGAACTTCATACACATGCTGGGCAGGCTGAGGAAGCAGGAGATTGAGGATACAGAATTATGCGGTCTACACAGTCTATACTGCCAGAACTTCCGTAGGCCTCCCAACCGTGGTCATCCTTTCTGACCTTTACCAAACAACATTATCTAAAGAGGACCCAGAAATGTTGATTTTGGGTCATCTTAAGCGCAACTTACAATACCAGAGATGATAATCGGACCCCACTGGTACTGTCGAGATCCTCAGTTAAGCACCGCTAGGCCCTCAAATAGATTGACGAGGGCCTGCTGCACCACCCTTGTCCCTTTCCTCTGTTTCCACCTGCCCGGCTCACCAGGGCAACTGACCCTCCTCCGTTCGCCACTAGCGAACAAATACAAACTCATTGTTGTGACTTCCTAAGTGCTCAGCATAGAAGCAGATTAAATTTGTAGTCTTTGTTAAGTTGTAAATGATAATTAAGTTATTACAATATTTCATAAGATTAAACAGGGAATAGTTTAATCAGCCCATAACACTTAAATTTTCAGTTATCACTGACTGCCGTTTTGGAAAAGTAACATATCTTGATATTATTATCAAAATTATTTTGTTGTTGTTATTGCTATCACAATTATCATTATTTTTTTTATATTACTACCATCCTTGCACACACACACACACACACACACACACACACACACACACACACACACACACACACACACACACACACACACACACACACACACACACACACACACACATACACACACAGAGGTACGCACACAAACCCCCCTCACACATACACACACACAGAGGTACCCACACAAATCCCCCTCACACACACACACGCACACGCACACGCACACACGCACACGCACACACACACACACACACACACACACACACACACACACACGAATACATGGACAGTATACACCCCCCCACACACCCTCACACCTAATAGCAGCTCCCTCGCGGCTCCGTGATGGCACACGATAAAGGATGCTGTTTCAGGTTTAATGTCCGGCGTGTGACCGCCCAGCGTAGCGCCCACAGAACAGGGGGTAATTACGGCCATAATAACTATATACTAATTAAGACGCTGCAAAATGCTTTGAGAAAATGTTTCTTGGTCTAGCTATTCCACGCCTCCCTTCATACCCTCCTCTCCTTCTCTGCACCCCCACTCCTTCCCTGCCACCCCTTCATGCCCTCCAGCTGACCTGCCGGTGCGGGTCACGGGTCACGCAGCAGGAGGTGGAAGGAGACGGGGTTGCGCTAAGAAGTATCCAACCGAGTCCACTCTACTGCCCTCACTGCCCCTCCACTCTTGTGCCTTGCACCCACCTTTTTTCGGCTCCTGCCCTCCACTACCTTACTCTTTGTCCCTCGTTTTCTTTGTCCTCCATTCTATTGCTTTTCAGCCTCCCTTGCCCTCTATATGCTCTCTTCTTTATACCAATGCCCTCCACCCATGTCATTGGCCCTTACCTTCCATTTCCTGTATCCTCTACAATTCTCACTACCCCACACTAACGCACTAATAACCAACCATTTTGAAGGTTTAATAGTTGATAGCAAACATTTAACTCCAAACGGACTTTTCATTTCATTAAAGCTGTTTATTTTACCTTACATTTCGTTAAAAATTAAGAACAAAGACAATATTTCATAAATTTTCAGTTGAAAGTAAAGTATAATTATAAAATTCCTTCCTCTTCCCTCTTCTGCTCTCACTATCCCCCACTAACTCCCCCTGGCCTCGCCATTCCCCATGCTGACACGGTGTAACACGGGTAACAATCAAGGTTGGTTAGACAACTTGTAAAGTAACCGCAATCGACCGGTCACCATTCATCATAAACGCTTCACAAGGAGTGGCTGGTTACTAGTGTTTTCCTGCAAGGTTGTGTTCTTGGATTGGTACTGTTTAGGTTCGTATTAATTATATAACTGTTGCTCTGATTGACTTCATCGCTATATTTGCCGACGACACGAAGATTGGTAATTCTCTTATCTGCCCCCAGAGAGGATTAAGCCTTCAGAGAGACCTGAAGAAAATTGTGGACTGGTCAGATAAGTGGGAAATGCCTGTTTAACATTAACAAACGCCAAATTCAAGTAGGAACCAAACACAATAAATTTGATTACGATATTTGTAGACTGACAACTAGAAATTGTTCGAAGCTTCAGAGAACCTGAAGTAGCAGTCAGGGGAAGATTAATTAAAGAGGCAAAGCAGACAAAAGGAGGGTTCAACCTTGAAAATAGAACTCAAGTATTAAGGCGTAATAATGTTTCCTTTTAGAACACGAGAGGCAGCCTTGATCTTCTGGTCCTGCAGAAGATATTGCGAAGCTGTAGCTGTTCTAATAAGTGCGACGAAACTAATGATCTCCGCGTGCAGTGTCTATAGACAAAGAGGCCCTCTCCTGCTTGTAATATTTTCAAATACTACATTAATTTTCTTTTTTCATTTATCTATTCGTCGCAACGTCTGTGAGTTGAATCAGTGATGACAGATTCATTCCTGGCGCCTGCTGGTGGGAGGGCAGCACGGGGGAAGGAGTGACAGCTGGAATGGTCTCTAATGATAACTCGTGTAATTTATGAAGACCTATTACTCCTAAGAGTGACATTAACTATTTTGTGAGGACCTATTAATTTAAAAAGACTGACACTAACATCCAAAGTAAGCAAGAAAATGACCTACACTGCAAAAACCAGATCAGGGGAACAGCAACACTTAACGACCAGGATATGTAATGAAAACACGTCAGTGCTGGGAACAGAAGAAAACGAAGATCTTGGCATAGCCTGTCTAAATTATAATGATACTTCAAACTTTGAGAATAAAGCCGTACACAATAATGGAGAAGGAAAAAAAAAAATCACAGATACAAGGACACCCAAAAAAAAGGTTGAGAGAGAGAGAGAGAGAGAGAGAGAGAGAGAGAGAGAGAGAGAGAGAGAGAGAGAGAGAGAGAGAGAGAGAGAGAGAGAGAGAGAGAGAGAGAGAGAGAGAGAGAGAGAAAATAATAAAAGGTCAGGAACAGAGCCTAAACCACGAGAGCACTGGACAAAAGAAAACCACCAACCTCATCCCGGACGCCTGATAACTTAATGAAGAACAGGAGGAGGCCGGCGCCGCTTACCATGACCCCGTGACTTACTCCTCGCTAGAACATGACTCAACGACCTGACCTCGCTCCCTACTGACCTCCCCGCTGACTCACCTGACCCCACCCCCTCCTTGTCGCTATCCCTCAAAGAAAGAAGAGGTCAGGGGCGTCGCTTATGGCAGTGCGAGTGACCTAAATATGGGCTCTCCGGCGTTGTACTCATAATGTTGTTGTCTCTCCTTTGTGTATTGTAACGTGGCCAGAAAATTGGGGAGGGAAATAGAAGGGAATGAGGGAGAAAGCCTAGGTTAGCGGTGGGGAGGGACATGAGTAGGAAGGTGAGAGGTTGGTGAGAGTGGGGTAAGATGATGGAGTGCGCAGGCAGGGTTACAGGCGTCGGAGAATTGAAGAAGTATGACCTAAGGAAAAAACACAGAGCAACGTTACTTTACGTAGGTGTGTTGAAGGAAGAAAGGGACGGGGATGGATGAGGGAGTGGGAGGTGTGCAGGAAGGGTTACCGAGGGTGGGGAAATGAAGAGCCATGACTATGAAGAGAAAAAGAAACAAGTGCAACGATAAGAATAAATGAATGTGCAGTGATAGGCGCAAGGGATGGGGTAAGGAGATGAATTGAGTGCAAGGAGATTTAGAGAGTGTGGGGAAATCAGGAGCAATATGACTGCGAAGAGAAAACCACAGTGCAACAATGGAGATACTAAAGGATGGGAGGAATAAGATAGGTGGCGTGCACGAATGCTTACAAGAGGCAGGATAAATAGATGTGACTTAAGGGCATGGCAAGGTATAGTTAATGGTGTGTTAAAGGAAAGAAGAGGGCTGTATGGGTATGGGAGTTGGTACAGTGCAGGAAGTATTTTAAGAGGGGATAGGATACATTAGTGGACTGTTAAGGGATACGAAGGAGAAGGCATAGGTTAGTGCGATGAGAAAGAGCAGGACAGGATGGGGGTAACGATAAAGAAAATGATTTATGAAGGGCAAAACCACACGGCAATTTTAGAATTGATATTGGCTTAGTTTGAAAAAAAATACAAGACAAAAACTGGCAGACAAAGTTTATGATACACAACTCCTACATTTTCTTAACGAATGTCTCCTGCTTTCATATCTTTTTCAAGACCAATCAAAATTACTGTCAAGCACATCACCGGCAAGAAGCTTCACCTCTTGACCCCAACCACATCCACCAAGACTCACCGCACCTCAACCCCCACGACCATCTGCCCTCCTCCAACCACTAACTTGCAACCCCACCACTCCCTTCATCAAAACTCGCCTCATCACCAGCACCGCCACTACCAAAAGGAACAAGAGCATCAGCGACAAAAAATAAAAATAATAATAAACACAACAGAAGATTCCCATACTAGGCACCAAAATAAAAACTTGCTGCAAAAATAGTAAAAATTAATTAATGATGAAGAGAATGATATCCCAAAAGTCATCATGCCGACGTCAAGCGAACACTGCCAGACTTTAAACAGATCATTTATATTTTCCTCTATTCTCTCTTTCTCCCTCAATCTGTGTGTGTGTCAATGTGTGTTTGTACGTGTGTGTGAGTGTGGCTATGCGTGCATGTGTGGTTGTTTGTTCGTCTATGTGTGTGTGTGTGTGTGTGTGTGTGTGTGTGTGTGTGTGTGTGTGTGTGTGTGTGTGTGTGTGTGTGTGTGTGTGTGTGTGTGCGAGCTAGCACGAGCATGTCTATATATGAAAAAAGAAAATAAGGTCTGATGATTAAATAATGATAATACAATTAAAAAGAAAAACAAAAGGTCAAGAGGTGGCAATGATACAAGATAATATGGCTACTCGGAATGATAAAGAAAAAAGATGAAACAATAATATACTAAAGCAAAAACAGGTATGAAAGGGACGAAAATAGATGAGGCAGGTTGAATAAGCAAGCAAAATGAGGATAGCCAAGACGTGAAGAAGACAAAGGTGAATAGGAACGAATGAAATAGACTGATAGGAAGAGAGAATGTTAAACAGAGAGGGATGACAGGTAAGACAAATATGAAAGAGATGTATATATAAGGAGGTGAAAAATTGTAGGCAAAGGATGGGGACTAGGGTGTTAAATAACATGGGCCGAAAGGATCACATTGTGAGGAAAACTAAGGAGGGACGAGTAGGAGAAAGAGGAGGACGAAGTGGAGGAAAATGATAAGAAAAGAGCTGAAAAGTAAAAAGAGGGGATGTTGAGGACAGTGAGAGTAAAAATGGAAAGTAATAGAAGGAGAAAGATGAGGACTGTGAGTAGGATTATGGCGGTGGTGTTGAAAAGGAGGAGGAGGAGGAGGAGGAGGAAGAAACATGGAAATGCAGACAGCAGAAAGCGTATTGGCTCATTACGAGGTTGCCCGCTCTGCTGATTTAATCTGCTCGACAATTACAAGGTGCCCGCAGAGCAAATGAAAGCACCCCATTATTCAATTTACTCCTGTCGCAATGAAATGACGATTG
Source organism: Eriocheir sinensis (assembly GCF_024679095.1). NCBI lineage: Eukaryota > Metazoa > Arthropoda > Malacostraca > Decapoda > Varunidae > Eriocheir > Eriocheir sinensis. Next base: position 1,167,988 of record NC_066535.1, read on the forward strand.
ATTCAATTTTTAGGGGAGTTGATGGTATTCGCATTTACTACTTCTGAGGAAAGATTGTTCCATTGGCGAATGACTCGGTCTGAGAAGAAACTCGTGCCAGTGTCTAATTTTTTATTTTTATTTTTTTTACGTCGCGGCCTATTACGCCGGTAGGCTTCTTCCGGTAGGGCCTGATGGTTGGCCCAAGGCTTCTTCCCGGTGGGGCCTGATGGTCGGCCCAGCCCGTTCTGGCGCAGGCGAGTGTTTATAGTGGCGCCATCTTGCATTGGCTCATGCTGCCCTCCCGGAGCTCATCTTTAATCCTAGAATCTAGAGTCCGGGCTGATAGGTGGTCTTCTGGACAGCATGTGGGTAGTTTTAAGCCACTCGGCGGCGGCTGAAAAATCCCAGCTTGGTGGCACCGGGCGGGGATTAAACTCGCGTCCTCCAGAACGCGGCGCCGTCACTCTGTCGGCTCAGCCACATCGCCTCGCTTGAATATGTAGACCGTTGTTTCTAGTTCTTAAGTAGGTTTGTGTCTCAAAAACTTGGAGTGGTTCACGTTATTGAAGTTCTTCAGAAGGCGGAGGAGGAGGGGAGAAGGAGGAGGAGGAGGAGGAGGAGGAGGAGGAGGAGGAGGAGGAAGAGGAGGTAGAGGAGGAAAATGAAGAGGAGGAGGCAGGTAGCTGACACAAGTCTTGAACCGCATAGATTAATATCCCAGATTGCTTGCACTGCCAAATCAGCTCTTGTTTTATTGTCCTTTTAATTTTTTTCAGTCGCTGTTAATGGAAGGTGATGCTGACTATGAATAATTGTCTTAATTAGCGCCATTGTTGTGTGGACGGGTGACGTGCCAGACTGGCCAGAGGCGTGTTGTAGCGAGAGCATAAACTGAGTCCCTCTCTCTCACCACACGTATGCCCCGACAGCTGCACGTACGGACGAACACACTCTCTCTCTCTCTCTCTCTCTCTCTCTCTCTCTCTCTCTCTCTCTCTCTCTCTCTCTCTGCAAACTTTTATTACTCTCATTTTCTGTTTACCTCGGTCTTGTACGTGTCAGGCGGTGTATCAATTTTCTCGCCTAAGTGATGCTCTTATCTCTTTACTCAGTGCATTACTCCTTATTATCGTTATTCCCTTATATTAGGATGAGTCATGGGAAGGATAATGCTTAGTTTCAGAGCATGATCTCGCCAGCTAGGTTCTCTCTTTCTGCTCTTTCTCCTCATATCATGTTTTTCTCTTCCTCCTTCGTTTTATTTTGTTTCTTGATGCTGAAACCCACTTTTTGCTCCCTTTCTTCGTTCTTCTTCCTTTCCTAGTCACTATCATGTCAAAAGACAAAGAAAGTGAGACACGGGAAAAAATCTGCTTCCCAGGAACCAGCCTAGTCGCACAATAACCCGCAAACACATGAATCATTCACAACCAGGCGTCCACACAGCGGTAGAGCGCGGAGTAGAAAGCAAACAGAAATCAAGATCTCGCTAGCAAACAAGCACCTAATGAAGCAGGCTGGCGAGAGAGCCAGTAAAGATAGAAATAGCAGGCTGGCGGCTCTCATTCCAAATATGACCCGTGGTATCTCTCCCGCCATCAGATTACTGGCTCATAAATTATACTCTCACGAGGTTTGGATTCACTCAGGCTCTCGTTCATCTCGACTCGACGGCTCATTTGGAAGAAAAAAAGGACTTCTGGGCGGAATTTGGTGACTAGTCTAGGGCTGGTAGTGCCCATATATTCGTCCAGAGAGACACGTGCCCAGGTGGGAGCCGTGGAACTCCCTTCACCTGGCCAGGAGGTCGCCGGCCAGCGCCAGGTACTCGACCCCGGCGTTCCTTAGGTGGGTTCCTTGCCGAACGCGTGTTTATGTCCAACGCGAGGTGCTTGCGGGACACCAAGGCAAAATTAACGTGTTATATATTACTGAACGGGAAGAGAGAGAGAGAGAGAGAGAGAGAGAGAGAGAGAGTCTCTCTCTCTCTCTCTCTCTCTCTCTCTCTCTCTCTAACACCACTCATACATATACGCACGCAGACCCGCCTCTAAGTCACACAGTCACACACGCCCGCAGGCACACACTGGCAGGCGCCCCCCCCCCCCCGCCCCTCACCACATACACACACACACACACACACACACACACACACACACACACACACACACACACACATCCTTGGTGCCGTTCAGATCATTTAATTCTTCTACAACCAAGGAAGACAACTTTTGCTTGCCCACCACAACACCTGCGAGATCACGAAGCACATTTTCCTGACTTTTTTCCTCGCAAATGCTTGTTAACCGCAACATTTCTGTCAAATAGAAACATAAGTAGCCAATTATCAGCGCCTAATGAATCAGTAAGCAGGTAACAAAGACTGAGTCGATAATGTTTTTTGCCGCTCGATAAAGGTCCTCAGCCTTCGTATAATAAGACGACTAATTAAATGGAACGCAGCATACAAGTGGCATTTTGAAATCTGGACAATGCTGACGCTTTGCAATGTTAAGTAACTCGAATAAACAAAAAAATAACTAGATCAGCTAAATGAAGAGAAGTCACAGTGAAAGCTTGAGAAAATGTTACTTTACTTCATTACCAAAATGAAGATTCAATGGTATACAGTTAACGTTATGTGATTGTTTTTTGGGTAAATGTCATAGTAAAGTCCACACCAATAAGAAACACCGACTACCATGTTCTTTTCTTCCATGTGATAATGACATGAACATTGCTCTTACGGTACGGTGCCATCATGCCAGGACAACCCTTCGTTAAATCTGATATGAAGGGAAGTACAAATAACACTGGCCATCACATCGTTCTTCGGGAAAATTATATTTTCTGATTTGCTGGGCTGCAGCCCAATTCATTTACATAGGCAAGTCTTCCCACCAGTGGTTCTTGCTGAACGTCAGCTTCAATAACAAACACTGGCCTCTACATGGAATTTTTTTTTTTTTTATAAATATGGATGACTGCAAAAGCACTCTTCATACAGCTATATACACTAAAAATCTGTCATATGCGGTAAGGCACACAGATATCGAATTTCTTCTGATGAATGTTACTCGAAAAACAAACAGGAATATGAACCATTGACCTGTGTCATAAACTTTAGAACAGCAATTTATTTTCTTATACTTTCCATCCTTTGTTTCCTTCCTTTTTTTTCTCTCTCTTGGAGTCGTTAAGAATATCGCAGGTGAAACAAGACACTTTGCCTCCCGCTGTTTCTGGCTGACTGGCTGACTGGCCGACCCTCGCCTGACTTGCTGATGCATCCATTTCAGCTCATGCATTTATCCGGCTCAAGCAGTTTAGAGCCTTCCACTCACCTAACCCGTTCATTGCATTCACTCCCCTCCTCCGTCCCTCTGCCTGTCACCATGCATTTCTGTTCGTCCCTACTCATTCACCCCACCCAAGATCACCCATTAATCACAATTCAACCTACTTAATCAACTCACTCCAAACCCTCAATCACACGCCAGTCCACTCATCCACAACACTCCGGCCCAGTCCTCCATCTCCTTACCTGACCCATCATCTATCTAAGGCAACAGATAGGCAGCCTTAATGACTTTCTTGGTTTGCTTTCGGCGACGTACCAAAAACCGGGAGTACATTATCTCATCGCTAACTTATCAAAGCTTAATGTACGTGAAGCATTTCTAAGCGTCAAACATGGGGCATGTGTGTGTGTGCTCTCTCTCTCTCTCTCTCTCTCTCTCTCTCTCTCTCTCTCTCTCTCTCTCTCTCTCTCTCTCTTTTTTTTCTCGGTGACAATCATCAGGTCTTTAATTTCCTCCTCTGATTAGTGGACGACGTCTCAGCGTGAGGTGAGGCTTGCTGGCGATGGCAGGTGCAAGGAGAAGGAGGAGAAGGAGGAGGAGGAGGAGATGGAGACAGGTGAGTCACGCTCTGTCTGCGTGCACCTGTAAGTAGTTGGCTGCCCACCTAACTAACTGATTGAATGACCACTTGATTAATTTTAGTGGCTGACAACTTATTAACTTACAGTCTAACCATCTCCCTTAGTGGCAGCTATCACCAATTTGATGGAGTGACTGCCCAGACTCCCAAAGCAATACAGACGATTAAATGAATGCATGATTACAATTTACAGTAAATAAATTACTGGGTAACGGACACCTTACTTGAATAACAATATCCAATACCAAAGTGACACCCCTATCAACTGACCAATAAAACACTCCTCCTCCTCTTCTTCCTCTTAATTCTCCTCCTCCTCCTCCTCCTCCTCCATGTGCTCCTCCTCCTCCTTGTCCTCCTCCTCCTCCTTGTGCTCCTCCTCCTCCTCCTCCTCCTCCTCCTCGTCCTCGTCATCGTCCTCCTTCTCATGTTGCTCCTCCTCCTCCTCCTCCTCCTCCTCCTCCTATTGTTTCTCATTTCCTTGCTCATTCTCCCTTTACTTTTTTTTCCTATAAATTATTCCCCATGTCTTCTTCTCCATCCTTCTTCGTCTCCACCTTCACCTAATCTTCTCATTTCTTTTCACATTTCCTTTCGTTATCCTCGTCCTTTACCAACAACAAGTCACAGACACAAGACAGAGACGGATTTAGAAGGAAGGAAATATAATATACTTCAGTTTATGTATCAATAAAGAGTGCACATGGCTTTGTTTTCTTCACACACACACACACACACACACACACACACACACACACAAGTTGCCCAGTTGATGCCTAGAGAAGGAGAAAGATCAGCAATTCGTTAATCATTTGAAGCACCTCTGTTCGTGTCTTCGCCAGGATTGGTTCGGCTTGTTTATTCTCCGAGAGTTAGCTGTTGTCTCCATACTTTATTGTTGCCTGATTTAAATCGGATAATATTTTAAAGTATTTATTATGATGTTTAGGCTCTTATCCTACTATCTTTTCATCATACAACCCTCCATCTATCTACCTCCTTCTATCCTTCTCTCCATCTATAAGTGTCCTTTGAAATACCTGTCTTCCATTAGTGTTGTCTGAACATGCGTTTGCTGTAAGGGAAAGAAAGTTACTAAACCTTCTTGGCTCTTTCGCAAAGCAAAACAGTAGTATTATATGCGTGCCATGCTAGTTTTTTTTTTTTTTCCTTAAACCGAGTACAATATTTGCAAATGTAAAATAAAAGAGTAACTTAAAAAAATATATACTTCTTTGCCCACTACGAAAAGAAATCAGTTGCCGAACGCTCATCTCCATAAAGCATTTGAGAACACGGCATGAGTTTATCCCGTCACAGAAGAGAAAGAGTTTCAGGATGAGAATATTGGCCCATAACATAGTCGGTGGGGCGGAGCAGCGCAGGGCAGCAAGTACCAACACCATTACGGGGAGTGAAGACTTGGGCGACACGAAATGATTTGAAGAAAAGAAATATATATATATATATATATATATATATATATATATATATATATATATATATATATATATATATATATATATATATATATATATATATATATATATATATATATATATATATATATATATATATATATATATATATATATATATATATATATATATATATATATATATATATATATATATATATATATATATATATATATATATATATATATATATATATATATATATATATATATATATATATATATATATATATATATATATATATATATATATATATATATATATATATATATATATATATATATATATATATATATATATATATCGCCTCTTTCTCCTCCTTCACTACCATTATCTATTTCTCCTCCTCCTACCTCTCCCTCTCTTCCAACTTCTCCTCCTTCACTACCATTATCTATTTCTCCTCCTCCTACTTCTCCCTCTCTTCCAACTTCTCCTCCTCCTCTTCCTCCTTCTTCTCCACCAAGATCACCTCTTTCTGCTCTACTACAAAACCTCTCTGTTGATCCTCCTTTTCCTCCTCCTCATCCAGCATCACCATATTCTCTCCCTCCACCATAACCTTCGCCTCCGCCTCCTCTTCCTCCTTCTCCTCCTCCCTACTCTTCCTCCTCCTCCTCCTCCTCCTCCTCCTCTTACTCCCGTCTCCTTCGTGTTCCATAATGCGCCGTGACGCTTTATCATCTTTGTTTCTCAAGCCTTTCCCACCGTCACTCGCGTTCACGGCCTCGTAACGCTTGCGAGCCTAAGTGCAGCAGGAAAAACATAGCGATGGTGAGGGTTAAGGCTCCACGGAACAAAAGGGGTTAGCAGAGGTTAGCAGGGGTTAGTCGTCGGGCAGCAGGGAGGTCGCGGGGCCCGGCTGGAGCAGCCTCCTCCTCCCTTAGCCTATTGCTGTATCTGAGTGGAGCCGAGAAGGGCCGACGGCAGAAGTAAACGGGTAATGGTTCAAAACATAATGGAGGCGATAAAGATCATACATAAAAAAATTGAGAAAAGAATGATAATTTAAAGGGTAATCATCGGTGATATAACTAACATATTGGCGAAAATGGTTTCACCTATTTTTACATTTTTTCTTTCCCATCTACGCGCATAGCATATAGGTGAGGCCGATAGAAGACGACGGCAACAGCAGCAGCAGCAACATTAGTAGCCGTGCCAACCCGGAAGGTATAGTCTCCCTTTCTCTCTCTTCCCCTTCCATCCCTCTCTCTTCCTACTAATGTTCCTATTGTGCAGGAGATAACAGGAAAACAAAGGAGAGAAAGAGAGAAAGGGAGGAGGGAATTAAAGAAACCAAGACTTGATAATGAAGGTTGGCTATGCAGATGAGAGCGCCGCTCACTTAATGATAACCTTTGCTGGTCGTGTTAATGAGTGTGGGTCACCGAACTGCCCCGCTGCTCCACCGGCCTTCCTAGAGCAACGCCCCGTGACAATAAATCCCATTCATGCAAGTCGGCGTGATCAAGCCACATGCACAATTATTCTTCATATGCAAATAATATTTCCGGCGAGTCTGGCCGCGGCGCATACACCAACATGAGACAACTGCTTCATTCCAATTTTGCCCTTCCAGCGGGGGCTGTCACGCGCCCCGAGGCTCCCCGCTGTCTCGGCATCCCGAGGTCGTGGCTGCTATCTAGTCCAATACTCGGCGGTTCGTGCTTGATCATTACACGCCTATACATCGATATTCCATTTGTGGCCGCGATTACACGCTTTTGCCGCCGGATAAGTGGTGAACCCCCCCATGCGCCGGTTCGAGCTCTCTCTTTCTTCCCCGTGGTCTCCCCGGTGAGAAACTATTTTCCTCGCCTTTGAATTTCAGTCACAGTGAAATATATGAGATTATGTCCAAGTAATCCCCGTAAAAGTCTTTATACGAGGCTTCCCGGGGCAACACGACACCTGAGCACCAGCTAGGCAGTCAAATGGCAGTCAAATGGCTCCCAGCGGCGTTTTTCACAAACCTGACAACGTCGTTATAAGAAGCAAAAGTTACTCTCCTGTGACTTTTACCGCCATCTCTCACCGTTTCGTGATCCTGGAATTCGTTAGACCTCAAACTACAATGATCGGGGTGAAACTAATCCCGTTTAAAATTTGTGGGCTAAAACCGAGAGGAACGAGTGAGATGAAACTGTGAGAAGTCGGTCAGGGTGAGCCTGAAAGGGTCTCGTTGGGGCCGCCGTAGCTGCCTGGGTACAACATGCGTTACAACAGACCTCGAGTGACATGCCAGGAAATGTGTGACGACGTGTCTTGTGTTAAGCCTAGTGTTACTGCGGTCAACGGGGAATGTAAGAAAAGAAAACATGTAGAAATAAAAGATCTAAGGTAGAGAAAAATGCCCGTACTCAAAGAGGGCAATGGGGATATTAAGAGGAGCCAAGAACCCGGGAAGGAAAGGGAACTACAGGGAACGATGAACATATACAAATAGGTTAGAGAAAAAAATCCTGATATGAGAGAGAGAGAGAGAGAGAGAGAGAGAGAGAGAGAGAGAGAGAGAGAGAGAGAGAGAGAGAGAGAGAGAGAGAGAGAAATATATTAGCCAGCAACTTGAAAGGTAGGTACATATAGTTGAGGACACAACAAATTCTTTACACAAATAAGACTGACTATACTAAGGAAGTGTAGGAGACAGTCAATGAGAACCATAAAGCTCCCCTGCATGTGATATATAAGGGACAGACGTGTAGCAGCACAGAAGTAAAGGAGACAAAATGCACACTAAAAAAAACAAAAGGGTCGTTTAGCTGAAGAATCCTGAGTGAAAAACATAGATAGTGTCAAGATTAGGAATTGTGAAACGGCCCACTGAAGGAGAAAACGAGCTGGACTTTGGTATATATGGGGCAGAGTTCCTGAGAGATAAAGTTGCCTCGGCGGTGGTGACGCCCTGACCCCGCCACCTCCAACCCTCAAAGATTCGGAGTAAACCTGTTGCGATCCTTGCCTGATAACATTCTTGGCGAGGTTCTTATTACCACGTCCGCTAATGACCGGCCGAGCATAATGAGCCGGCTACAGGCAGACGAAGCAAAAATGTATACGTTGAGGAAGGTGGAAAGTAACCTTAATTTGCTTCATTATAAAATCTCGCGCAAGAAATCGCTGCTGAGCGAGCTGAATGAACAAGGATAGGTTTAGTCGCCTGGATAAAGGGTTCACAGGGTGTTCCTAAATTGTGGAAGAGAAAGTCAAAGGGCCCGCGACGCTAAAGTGAAAATTAAATCGAAAAGAGTGCTGTAATTTGATGCACTAATAGTTTAGTTGGAAGTGAAAGGTAGGTTATTAATATTACAGAGAGGATATAGTGTTTCGTGTGGTCTCGTGTGACTCAAAGTACAGTCGTGTGAGGCAAAGTAAAAAAAAAAGGAACCCGGGTTGGAAATGTAATGTTAGGAACTGGTATTTGGAAAGGGATAAATAGCATCCAGTATCAAAAACTTGAACGATTAATCATTAACTGTGCTTTACGAAAATTAAACACTTCAGCACACGTACACTTGAATAGGAGGGAATAAGTTTTATGAAAGTGATGCAGTGCCTCTAAAGATACGTAATAAAGCTAAGGTGAAAGAGAGGTAGGAACGTAAACTACCTAGGTATAATTGAAATCCAGAAAAGGACTAAAGCAAAAGAAATATAGTTATAACGAAAAATTAGAATTCAGCCATAGTGAAAGGGCCAGTTAAACAAAAGAAAGAGTCCGAGAAAAAATTAAGGTAAAAAAACAGGATAAGATTTTTTTTTTTTTTCAGAAAAAAATGCGCATAAAATGAAACAAATTCCCGTGAATACCCGGAGCAGTGAGTAGCCGCTATGATAGATTGTCAACGGCCGTGTACCTCCGCCGGATGCATGTACAACGCCACGCCGACACGCCGCCGCGGGGACATGCAAAATGAAGTCAACTCTTATCGCCGGAGCAAGATGGTACGTACCCTTCCCTCCATACTGACCCGCCACTCCCCAGGGTGAGGGACGGGCGGAATGTACGGCGCCTTACCTCTGAAAGGAGAGAGAGTAAGGAGGGGATTAGTGAAGGTATTTGTGGTACTTTCTTGGAGAGAGAGAGAGAGAGAGAGAGAGAGAGAGAGAGAGAGAGAGAGAGAGAGAGAGAGAGAGAGAGAGAGAGAGAGAGAGAGAGAGAGAGAGAGAGAGAGAGAGAGAGAGAGAGAGAGAGAGAGAGAGAGAGAGAGAGAGAGAGAGAGAGAGAGAGAGAAAAGCCTTAGCTTATAAAGGGCTGTTTGTCTGATCAATAATTGTAAAGAGAGAGAGAGAGAGAGAGAGAGAGAGAGAGAGAGAGAGAGAGAGAGAGAGAGAGAGAGAGAGAGAGAGAGAGAGAGAGAGAGAGAGAGAGAGAGAGAGAGGGAGAGAGAGAGAGAGAGAGAGAGAGAGAGAGAGAGAGAGAGAGAGAGAGAGAGAGAGAGAGAGAGAGAGAGAGAGAGAGAGAGAGAGAGAGAGAGAGAGAGAGAGAGAGAGAGAGAGAGAGAGAGAGAGAGAGAGAGAGAGAGAGAGAGAGAGAGTGTGTCATCGGGCCACTACTATGGAACATATACATAAATGACCTCCTCCATCTTGTTCCTAGTGCCAAAGCGTTCGCCGATTACATCACTTTGACTCACAAAATAGAGCCAGGAGGAGAGGACCAGGCAGCACGCCAACTAAGACTCCGGCGAATTGCAGATTGGGGGAGTAAGTGGCAAGTGAAGTTTGCCCCAGCAAAAACTCAGCTGCTGGTAGTGGCCAGGACACCTGTGGATCTCCAGCTTGAATTCGAGGGACTCAAGCTGACGTCACGTGAGTAAGTGGAGGTGCTGGGCCTCACATATGACTCCAGGCTGACCTTCCGCACGCACATCCAGCGGCTGGCAAGGGAAGCTTCACGGAAGCTGACGTCCCTACGCAGAATCTCCTGGCTGATGGACAGTCGAGGGCGCGAGGTCTTATACAAGGCACAAATCCGATCCTCCCTTGAGTATTCGTGCCCTCCGTGGGGGGGAGCTGCCAGTACCCATCTCGCGCTCCTCGACAAGGTCCAGGAGAGGGCGTGGAGGATCATCACGGTTGGACAACCGGAGCACCTACCGACTCTGCAGACCCTTCAACACCGGCGAGACGTGGTCGGCCTCACCACTCTGTACAAAATACAGCAGGAGGGAGTGGAGCACCTGGGGACCAGCCGGAGCGGGAAGTGACAGCCAACACCCGGTCAGCGGAGGCGGCTCCCACGGCTCTGGTAGTACAGCGATGCCAGACGACTCACTACCAGAGGCAGTTTATAAACACTTACGTGCAGATATGGAACCGTTTCCTTGCGTCCGGTCAGCTGCCTCAGCAGTTCACACACCGGCAACAATATAAACTGTTTGTGAACCAGTGGCTGGACAATTTGTGAACAGGTTAGGGTTTCAGATAGGGCATATCAACTATGTTCCCTTTAGCCTAATAACTAGTGCCGCCATATAATGTAATGTTATAGATATTAGGTCCTGATGTAACTGTTTGTGTAAATAAAAAAAATAAAAAGAGAGAGAGAGAGAGAGAGAGAGAGAGAGAGAGAGAGAGAGAGAGAGAGAGAGAGAGAGAGAGAGAGAGAGAGAGAGAGAGAGAGAGAGAGAGAGAGAGAGAGAGAGAGAGAATAGCATGGAAGCCAGGCATAGAGTGATCACCGATCAATCACACCAATAAAGTAAGTACCAGTCTCAGGCAATACATGAGGAGACAGACGCCAATAAAACTGACGTCAAGAGGCAAAGGACAAACATTAGGAGGAAAACTTCTGAAAATGGGACACTGAGCTTATAAAAACAGAATTGATAGCGAAAATGTATTTACAAGATAAAACTATATTAAGCAAATACGAAGAGGTATAAACTATTACATAAAAATAACACACAACAAACAAAAATACTTATCATAAACTTCCTTTAAGTTATTCAGGAGAAGTCATGCAGATAGGTAAAAATGATCAATGCACACACATAATACTCATGAACACTGGCAAATCTCTTCTGTGAAACATATTCTTCTTACTCTGTCAGAGCAACTACAAACATAATGCCAATTTATAATGACAGTCCAATGCAGCAACTTCGCTCTTCCAGCGTCTAGCCGATATTCATAACACTACAATAAATGTCGGAATATCTCATGAACAAAACATTTATTTGCTCTTTCTTACCGCTAATGTATTATTTAAGATGTATTTGATATGTTTTTTTTTTTTTTTTTATGTCTTGGCCTATTGCGCCGGTAGGCTTCTTCCCGGTGGATACTGATGGTCGGTCCAAGGCTTCTTCCCGGTGGGTCCTGATGGTCGGCCCAGCCCGTTCTGGCGCAGGCGAGTGTTTATAGTGGCGCCATCTTGCATTGGCTCATGTTGCCCTCCCGGAGCTCATCTTTAATCCTAGAATCTAGAGTCCGGGTTGATAGGTGGTCTTCTGGACAGCATGTGGGTAGTTTTAAGCCACCCAGCGGCGGCTGAAAAATCCCAGCTTGGTGGCACCGGTCGGGGATTGAACTCGCGTCCTCCTGAACGCGGGGCCGTCTTGCTATCTGTTCAGCCACCGCCAACCCATTTATTTATTTTATGTTACTGCCACGTGCCCTTGACTTTATTGGGAAATTGAAGGACCTTTATTTATTCAAAATCATCATCACATTCAGAAATTACTAGTCCGCTCCAAGACAAAAGCCTTTCCTTACATTCAGAACTTCTCTTTAGCTGATGTTTGTGTATTCCATCCTGCCCCGCCAAATACTTTTATTCTTCTCTCCACGTGGATCTTTCTTTCCTGACCTCAACAATTTATGTGTTGCCACTATCATTTTTTTTTTCAGGCTTTTTCCTATAGTGCCGGTAAACTTTCTTGGTGGGTCCTGGTAGTCAGCCCCAGTCCGTTTTGTCGCAGGTAAGTGTTTAATAGTGGCGCCCTCTTGCTTGCCTCATGCTGTCGTCCGGAGTTCATTCATTATCCTCTTTAGAGAGTTAATCTAGAGTCAGTGTTCATAGGTGGTATTCAGTACGCGGTTAGTCTTAGGACACTCGTGGGTGGCTGAAAATTGTCAGCTTATGGTGGCGGACGTGACTCAAACGCGGGTCCTCCGGCGACGACGAGCCCGCACACTGACTACTCAGCCACCACTTCCTCATCCCTCTAATAATTATAATAGTTCTGCGCATAATATGACCTGCCCAAGTCAATTTATTATTCTTGATAGTCATAAAAAGACTTCTATGATGTTCGGTCCCTGTTTCTCAATGTTATACTCAACATTTTTCTCTCCATTCCTCTTGTGTAATATTACTTGGCCAAAAAAAAAAAAAAAATCACATTCTATTGTTTTCTGATTTCTTTTTCTGGGTATTAGTTTGCAATAATTGTTTATCGTACATAGATAAGAATTACACTGAAATCTTTCAAGTGTTTCGTTGCCGACTATAATATGTTGTCGTAACGTATTTTTTAAAAGTAAAGGTGGCAGTTTAAGGAAAAAAAGTCGGCCAAGTGCTGCTTCTGTAAAGAAAAGACAGCAAAAGTAGCTGAAAGCACTAACTAATGAGGAGAACACGCCCGAGGACGCATCGCTTCACTTACTCGCTGCCTATACTCCCGGTGGTCCCCCCGAACAAGTTCCTACATTGCCTCCCTATCCATCTCAAGTCCTTCCCGGAAGGATCGATCAACTTCTCCAAGTCATGAGTTACGCGGGCGTCCCATTGGTCTCCTCCTCTCAGGGTTGTCTCGAACAGAAATAATCTGTGAATAGGATCGACGTCGGGGGGGCGTGCCACGTGCCTATATAGCAGGAGTTGGTAACAGGTCTCGATTCAGTTTCATCCCTGGTTCGACATGAAGTCATTCCAAAGATATCCCGTGATCCTGCGAAGCCATTTGGTACTAAAGGCATCGACACGCCTCTACAAGTCACCATTCAGTGTCCATGTCTCACAGTCATACAGTAAAAAAGGGAGCACTAGTGACTTAAGATTCGAATGTTTGTATGCCTGCAAAAATATCATGAACGCTCAAACTCGTATTGAGCGAGTCCATAACACCGTGGGCCACTGCAGTCATTCGAGCGACTTTCTTCTAAGACCCATCATTGTTATGCACTACGCTACCAAGATATGTGAAACTTTTGGTGACCTCGATATCCTCAGCACCCTTCACGTATTCCCGACCGCCTTGGAGACACACCCAACATTCTATAGACCTCTTCCGAACCTTTAATCCTTCAGCTTATTTTATTAAACTGTTCTCTCCGTTGGGGTCCTCCCATCACAACCTTATTTCAATATTCTGTCCAATCGCTCCTGCACAGCCTCTGGACCCACCAAAGAGGTGATGCTTCTGGCATTTTGCCTCCGCTTGGTGGGACGACCTAAGGATGTAATTTTCTGATTTCCCGTGAAATGATTACTGCTTCCAGGAGAGAGACGCGTCTGTGTGTGCCCAGCGCATCACTGTGGTGATTGTCTCTGCAATGGAGGCACACATTCCACGTACTTTCTCTATCTCCCATCCTAAAAAGCCTTGGTTCAATCACGCTTGTTCTCGTGCCATCAAAGATAGAGAGGCAGTTCACAAAAGGTACCAGAGCCTTCGCACTCCTGCTAATCATGATCTTTACATTTCCGCCCGGAATCTTGCCGAAACTATTCTCCGATTTACCAAAAACTCTTTCATTATTAGAATTTGCCACAACCTTGCGTTCTCTAATTATTCCAGAGACACCTAAAAAAAAAAATATCTCCTCCTCCACTCTTCATCTTTCCTCCTCTCCTCTCCCCTGACTGAGAGAACCCCCACCATCTATCTTCTAAGGGCTGAACTCTTCGCTCAAACTTTCTCAAAAAAACTCCGCTCTGGACGATTCTGGGCATAGTACTCCTACTCATCCCTCTCTGACTCCACTATGCCTGTTATTAAGATTCCTAAAAATTATGTTTTCTTATGCCCTCTCTGGCCTCAATTCTCAGAAGGCTAATGGGCCTGATGAGTGCCTCCTATTGTCTTTAAAAACTGTGCTTCCGTGCTAACACCCTGCCTGGTCAAACTCTTTCGTCTCTGCCTTTCAACATCTACCTTTCCTTCCTGATGGGAAGTATGCCTACATACAGCCTGTGCCTAAGAAGGGTGACCGCTCCATTTCGTGAAACTACCGCCCTATAGCTTTACTTTCCTGTCTTTCTACAGATTTTGAATTGATCCTTATACGGAAGATTCATATGCATCTATCCACTTCTGAACTTCTTTCTGATCGCCAGTATGGGTTCCGCTAAAGGGTGTTCTACTGGTGATCTCCTTGCTTTCTTAACTGACTCCTGGTCATCCTCCCTTAGCCGTTTCGGTGAAACTTTCTCAGTTGCGCTAGACATATCGAAAGCTTTCGATAAAGTCTGGCACACTCTTTGCTTTCTAAACTACCCTCCAACGGATTCTATTCATCTCTCTGTACCTTTATCTCCAGTTTCCTTTCTGGCCGGTCTATCTCTACTGTGGTAGACGGTAACTGTTCTTCACCTAAACCTATCAACAATCGTGTTCCGCAGGGCTCTGTCCTATCACCAATTCTCTTCCTGTTATTCATCAATGTTCTTCTTTCCAAAAACGAGCTGCTCTCTCCACTCGTACGCCGATGACTCTACTTTGCATTATTCAACTTATTTCAGCAAAAGACCCTCCCAACAGGAATTACAAGACTCCAGACTGGAAACTGCAGAACGCTTAACCTCAGACTTTGCTATCATTTTCGATTGTGGCAGAAGAAACCTTGTGTCCTTCAATGCCTCAAAAACTCCATTTCTCCACGTATCAACTCGTCACAATCTTCCAAACACATATCCCCTGTTCTTCAACAACACTGAGCTATCATCTTTTTCTATTCTAAACATCCTCAGTCTATTCTTAACTCAAAATGTGAACTGGAAACTTCACATCTCTTCTCTCACTAAATCAGCTTCCTCGAGGTTGGGCGTTCTGCATTCTGTACCGTCTCCGCCAGTTCTTTTCCCCCGCACAGTTGCTATCCATATACAGGGACCTTGTCCGTCCTCGTATGGAGTATGCATCTCACGTGAGTGGGGGGGAGGGGGGTTGGCTCCACTCACACAGCTCTTTTGGACAGAGTCTATACCTCTTCGTCTCATCAACTCCCCTCCTCTTATTGACAGTCTTCTACCTCTTAAATTCCGCCGCCATGTTGCATGTCTTTCTATCTTCTATCGATAATTTCACGCTGACTGCTCTTCTGAACTTGCTGACTGCATGCCTCCCCACCTTCCCGCCGCCCCGCTGTACACGACTTTCTACTCAAGCTCATCCCTATACTGTCCAAATCACTTATGTAAGAGTTAACCAGCATCTTCACTCTTTCATCAATATCCCTTCTCAATCTCCCTTATCTGTATTTCCTCCAGCCTACGACTTGAAGTCTTTCAAGTGGAGCGTATCAGGACATCTCTCCCCCCGAAATTGACGTTTCTTCTGGCCACTCTAATTAACTTTTTTTTATAGGAGCAGTGATTTGCGGGCTATTTTCTCATTATTGTTTTTTTTGTTTGTTTTTTTGCCCCTGAGCTGTTTCCTTCCCCCCCCCCCAAAAAAAAAAAAAAAGAGCAGACTCAACTGTATCATCCAGCAAGCCTCCAAACCAGACCTTGGTTTTGGTCCAGGAGACCTTGGTATCAGGGGCTTCGCCTCTTCATGTAGCACTTCGAGAGCCAACACTGGGACATCCATGCAGTGACTCCCAGAGAAATACAGCATCCTCGGCAAAAACAAGATCACTGACCTTGATGTCGCCAACAAATGATCCGCAACGACTTTGATCAGAGGTTGGTTCAGCACCATACCCATAACCCAGACCCCCTTTGAGACACGCCCAACACACTAGACCTCTCCCTACCTTCTAAACCTTCATCTTATTTCTTTAAACTTATGTCTCCATTGTGCTCCTTGTTTCCAAATTCAGGGGCTCCTGTGCGGTATAAGGACTCACCAAAGAGACAGTGCTTCTGGCATTATAAGAATAACTTAGGAGGTACTTTTCCGATTCCCCTTGGAATGATTACTGCTTTCACATCAAGAGCCCCTTTGTACATGCCCAACGCATTACAGAGTTGATTGTAACTGAAATGGAGGCTTACATTCCACATATTTTCCTTGCTCTTTATTCCGAAAAGCTCTGACTCAATCATACGCTCTCGTGCTATCAACGATAAGAGAAGAAGCGTACAAAAGGTATCCGAGCTTTCGAACTCCATCTAATCATGATCTTAACATTTCTGCCCGGAGTCGTGTCAAACCTAATTTTCGACTTTCCAAAATTGTTTCATTTAATAAAAAATGTCAGAACTTTGCCGTTTCTAATTTTTCCTGAGGCTTTTGGCTCCAAGCCAAAAATATTTAACAATTTTACTTTACCTTTCCCACCTTTCCTCAGTCCTGATGGAAGGTCAGCTGTCACAATTGTCCCTAAAGCTGATCTCTTCGTTCACACTGGACGACTGAGGGCATACTTCTACTCATCCTCCCGCTGACTACCATGCCTGTTATTAAAATTCTTAAGAATGATGTTTTCTTTGCCCTCTGGCCTAAATTCTCAGAAGGTTCATGGTCCAGGTGGAGTGCTTCCTATAAGAACATAAGAACGTTGGAGTCAGCAAGAGGCCGGTGGGCCTATACAAGGCAGCTCCTTTGACCCTAAGCTCCCGTGTATCTAACCCCACCTAATATCGCTGTCCATGAATTTATCTAGTCTATTTTTTAATGTGACAATTGTATTGGCACTCACCACATGACTGCTAAGCCTATTACACTCATCCACAACCCTGTTAGTAAACCAATTTTTACCTATGTCCCTGTTGAATCCGAATTTATCCAGTTTAAACCCATTACTTCGTGTCCTACCCGGTTCTCTTACCAACAAAACCTTATGAATTATCTCCCTTATTAAAGCCCTTCATCCATTTATAAACCTCGATCATGTCTCCACGCACCCTTCGCCTTTCTAGAGAATACAAGTTTAACTGCTTGAGTATTTCCTCGTATGGCAAGTTTCTCAACCCCTGAATCATCTTAGTCATCCTCCTCTGCACTGATTCTAACATTTTGATATCCATTCAATAGTAAGGTGACCAGAACTGAACCGCATAGTCAAGATGTGGTCTAACTAATGCTAAATATAGTTTGAGGAAGACTCCGGCGCTTCTGTTGCTTACGCTCTTGAAATAAATCCCAGTACCCTATTTGCTCGATTTCTAGCTTGAATGCATTGTGCCCTTGGACGGAGGTCAAAGCTCACTAAGACCCCTAAATCTCTCTCGCACCCAGACCTGCTTATGAGAGTGTCATTTAACCAATAGTTATGTGAGGGGTTGTTCCTACCTACACTCAGAATACTGCACTTCCCTACATTGAACTCCATCTGCCATTTATCCGCCCAGTCATACAATCTGTTTAGTTCATCCTGGAGAATACTACTATAGCTCCCCTGTGTTTGTTTTCAGCGGCCCAATTTTCTCCCGTGTTTTTGTTCTATACATCTTAAAGAAGCCCTTAGGATTACTTTTCGCCTCATTTGCTACTTTGATCTCATAATTCCTTTTTGCTATCCTGGTGTTTTTCTTCACTAATCTAGATAGTTCGACATACCGGCCCCTGAGATGTGTTTCACCATTCTTTATTTTCTGATAAATTCCCTTCTATAACCCTATCTCGTGTTTTAATCCACGAGTCATCCACTTAGGGTCATTGTTTTTTTTTCTAAGTGTTCGCTGTGGTATATGCTGTCCTTGCCCCTCTAATATTACTCTAACTAAATTATTTTAAGACATTTCTACCTGGTTCTCCTGGCTCTCCAACCGACAGTTCTGGACCTCATGAATCCCTAAATTATCCCAGTTTACCTCTTCAAGATGTCTTCGAAGCCCCTCGTAATTTGCTCTTCTAAAATCTGGCACTAACACTGCTTAAAAACTGAGCTCCCTTGCTGAAACCCTGCCTGGTCAAACTTTTTCGACTCTGCCTTTCATCATCTATCGGTCCTTCCTGCTGGATGTATGCCTACGTAGAACCTGTACCTAAAAAGGGGGACCACTCTAATCCTTCAAACTACTACTCTGCTTTCTTGTCTTTCTACGGGTTTTTTTTCTGACCTCTGTGATTACCAGTTCGGATTCCGCAAGGGGCGGTTTATTGGTGATCTTGTTTTTCATAACTGACTATTGGTCATCCTTTCTTAGACGTTTCGGTGGTGCCTTGAGCATCCCGAAAGCTTTTGACAGAATTTGGCACAAATCCTTGCTTTCTAAACTAACTTTCTATGTATTTTATCCCTTCTGTACTTTTATTTCAAATTTCCTGTGATAGACGGTTACTCTTCTACCCCTAAACCTATAAATAGAGATATTTCGCAGCGCTCTGGTTTATCTCACACTTTCTTTTTATTCTTCAGTAGTGATCTTTCCAAAACAAACTGTTCTATCCACTCCCACGGTAATGACTAGTCTGCACTATTAAACACATTTTAAGAGGAACCACGAGACTCAAGGCTGGATGTTACTGAACGCTTAATTGTAGACCTTGCTACCATTTCGGAATGGGGTAAAAGAAACTTAGTGTCCTTTAATGCTTGAAAAACACAACTTCTCCACCTGTCAACTCGACACATCTTTCAAAAATCTATCCTCTATTATTCGATAACACTCAGCTGTCCCCTTCTACATTAAATATTCTCGGCCTATCCATAACTCCAAATCTTAAATGGTAACTTCATACCTCACCTCTTGTTAAAGCTTTGTCCAGGATAGGCATTTTGTATCGTCTCCACCAGTATTTTACCACACTCCCATATTCTATCCATATACAAACTCCTTGTCCTCCCTCGTATGCAGCAGGGGAGACCAGGGCTAGTTGACACAATTTCTACCTTTTTACCTTTTTAATTATTGATCACAAACAAAATATTTTTTTAACGCTCATAACTTGAAAACAGAAATATCATTCAACTACATTCTCATCAAACAAAAATGTGAATTCGTTACCAAACATAAAAGTAACTTCTAATAAAAAATATAAAAAGTTCTACAGTCATACTTAAATAAGAACTTCGTTTGGGTGGGGCTGGCGCCTTTCCAGAAAGCTGAGGCATCAAACCCAATATATCTCTCTCTCTCTCTCTCTCTCTCTCTCTCTCTCTCTCATGTCAGTTATTCACTATTAGAATTGTGTAATGAATATTACGTAAACATCATATATGGCTATATAGTTCTTTGACAATATCGCTTTTCAGCATCACAACAATGATATGTATTAATTCCATACACGTGACAGAGTTGCTTTCCGACGCTGTTAATGGACTGGCTGGATTCACAGACATGAGCGTTAACGGCCCGCGGTAAAAACTATATACCGGTACGCATTTACGTCAAGGTAACATTGTTTTTCGACGTCTTGTTATCTAGGAATACACTTAAGGGGAAGAAAAGAAGATAAGGAAGAGACTGAGGCAGGAAGAAAGGAAAGAAAAATGTGGGGCAGATGCAGACAGGAACGAAGGACGGAAAGAAGGAAGAAGGGAAAGTAAAAACTGTCTTGCTATATCTGCTGAACGCTTTAGATATTAAGGAAGGGAAGATAAGAAAAAAATTAAAAAAACAGACGGGATGCGAAGGGCAGAGACACGCCAATCCTCGTCGACAGAGCCGACTTTTGGTCGGCGACAGCCGATAAAGTCGGTCTGTCGGCTCCCTCCCTCTTCTTGGGCTATGGCCCATGAAGAGACACCGGTGTGGCATCCGGTGTGGCGTCGAATTCCGTCTGTCTGTCGGGAAATGTCCGAAAATGAACTGCACATTCGTGGGCTTTGCTATTTTGTCCATTTCATTCACTGCACGGTCTTTCAATAGCTTATAGTAAGCTTACCTTTGATCTTATGCTAGTTTTCATGAAGAAAGTGCCAAGTTCAAGGCTGCCATGGTCCCCGTAGCGCAGCTACGTACTGCTGAATGGAGAGTATCCCATAAACCTGACCTTCAATCAGAAGAAAAATCTGAGGAGACAAGAAGGACATTCAGAAGATCAAAGGTAAGCTTAGTATAAGCTATTAAAAGACAGCGCAGTGAGTGAAATGGACAAAGAACAAAGCCCGCGCATGAGCAGTTCAATTTCGGTCATTTCCCGACAGACGGACGGAATTCGACGCTACACTGGGCGCCGGTGTTGCTGGGAAAACCTATCATAACGCTAATACTTCTCATACCTCTAAATGAGTGTTTATTTCATCATTTCATAAAGGAATTAGCTTCTCTTACTCGCAAAGTTCTATTTCAAGTTGAAAAACACGATTTATAAGCATTTATATGTAAATATAATATTGTTAGTGCTGATAATGACCCGAAGATCCTTTTCCTCCTGCAACCCCTGCAGAGGTTTCCCATGCATGATGTATGTGTGGTTATTATTTCTGAACCCAATGTGCATGACCGCATTTGTCAACATGTACTATTTTTCCGACCATTCGATAATGTGATTGAGGTCTTTCTGAATGATTTCGCAGTCGGTCTTTGTGAGGGCCTTTCCACCCACCTTGGTGTCATCAGCAAATTTCGATATTGTGGATTTCGAGAATCAGGAAAGAAATCCACAATATCGAAATTTGATGATGACACCAAGATGGGTGGAAAGGCCCTCATAAAGACCGACTGCGAAATCATTCAGAAAGACCTCAATCACATTATCAGATGGTCGGAAAAATGGCAAATATCCTTTAATGTTGACAAATGCAGTCATGCACATTGGGTGCAGAAATCACACGAAAGACGAAAGATAAGCTTGTATCAAGCCGTATAGTCAGATCATACTCGAACGATCTTTAGCTTTTCAAATGCCTATAATTCATCCCATTTCTGGAACATTAAAAGGCATCTGGCTCTGCAAGTGCAAATAAAGAGTATTTTAATGATTTCTTGCATGTAAATAACGATTAATATTCGAAAGAACATTAAATATAGTTGAATGTGATGCTAGGCTATTTCGAATATTACCCATGTTATTTACTAACATGCAGGATTTTATCATGCAAGGCCAGATGGAGTTTTATGTACTTGGAATAAGGTGAATTATATTTATAGGTATTGAAAGGCTGTAGATCGTTCGAATACGATCTGACTATACTGTTTCTTACAAGCTTGTCTTTCGTGCGCTTGTATGGTATGTTATCGATGCAAATCGGTATGTTTACTGTTTATATAAGAGGGCTTGAGGTTTTTTTGTATACACTTACATTCAAATATATCACTGAGTAAAAAAGTTGATCTTCATGCAATCACGAACTAACAGTGAGCAGGTCCGACATCTACGTTCGCGAATGGACAGATGAAATGAAACCGACAATAATAGGAACAGTAGCAGTATTAGTAGTATTAACAGTAATAGTAGCAGTAGTGGTAGTAGTAGTACCAGTAGAAGTAGTAGTAGTAGTAACAGTAATAGTAGCATTAGTAGTAGTGGTAGTAGTAGTAGCAGTAGAAGTAGTAGTAGCCGTCTCTTCTATCTCTAAGGCTGAACTCTTCGCTTAAACTTTCTGTGACAACTCCACTCTGGACGATTCTGGGCATATTCCTCCTACTTATTCCCCCTCTGACTCCTTTATGCCTGTTATTAAGATTCTTAGAAATTATGTTTTCTATGCTCTCTCTGGCCTCAACTCTCAGAAGGCTTACGGACCTGATGGAGTGCCTCTTATTGTCCTTAAAAACTGTGCTCCCGTGATGACACCCTGCCTGGTCAAACTCTTTTGCCTCTGCATATCAACATCTACCTTTCCTTCCTGCTAGAAGTATGCCTTCGTACAGCCTGTGCCTAAGAAGGGTGACCGTTCCAATCCCTCAAACTACCGCCCTATAGCTTTACTTTCCTGTCTATCTAAAGCTTTTGAATCAATCCTTAACCGGAGGATTCAAAAGCACCTTTCCACTTCTAACCTTTTATCTGATCGCCAGTATGGGTTCCGCAAGGGGGGTTCTACTGGCGATCCTTTTGCTCTCTTAACTGAT
>NC_066535.1:1195469-1230469 GCF_024679095.1 Eriocheir sinensis
CATCGCTCAGGAGGCAGAGGGCGAGATAGACCAAACAGAAATAAGAGATATTAAAAGAAAAATCTCAGAAGAAAGGCAACAGGCCCAAAAAGACGAGCTGGACCGTCTTACACACCACCTGTCCACAGAAATGGGTAGAAAAATACACACAGCACAGGAGGCAGGCGCCTCTAACTGGCTAACGTCATTACCAATCAGAGCAAAGGGCTTCAGCCTCAACAAACAAGAATTTGTCGACGCCGTTGTTCTGAGATATGGCTGTCCGATTGAGAAACTGCCTGATCTCTGTGCATGTGGATCACCAAATGATGTCACCCACACCATGACATGTAAAAAAGTTGGCTTCGTCTGTATTCGACACGATGAAGTTAGGGATCTGACAGCCAGCATGCTCGGGGAGGTATGCCAGGACGTCACTACTGAGCCGGCACTGCTTCCCCTGGACGGCGAACACCTTCGGTACAGGACGGCCAATACCTCACAGGAGGCATGGGTTGATGTAAGTGCCCGCGGATTCTGTGTGCGCGGACAGCGGGCGTTCATGGACATCCGCATATTCGACCCGATGGCTGCCTGTCACCGTGAGCTGCCCCTGGAAGCCGCCCACCACAGAAACGAGCAGGAGAAGACAAGGGCATACGGTGAAAGAATCCAACATGTGGATCAGGGCAGCTTCACCCCCCTCGTCTTCACCACATCCGGCGGGATGGGTCCCAGGGCCCAATGCTTCTACGCACGCCTCGCGGAACTAATCTCAGAAAAGAAGCATCAGTCAAAGAGCCACGTTGTCGCCTGGATGAGGTGTCGCCTCTCGTTCTCCCTGCTCAGGTCAGCCATCCTATGTCTCAGGGGCACCAGACACTCTGAGCCAAAAACCACCAACATCTCCAATATGGACTATGAAGCCACAGTGGTGGAGAGTGACATTAGGGTGGGTCGGGAGTGACTTGAGTAGGGAAGGAAAGGGGGATCTGGACGTAATAGATGATAGGTGATTTAGTGCCAGGTAGTATTAGTGATATGGTTGATGCCACAGTCATTAGCGAACAGAGTTGGGGCTAATGACCTCCAAGCTATGGAGCCCTCCATGATTGTGTCGGGAAAATAAACATGAGTGGAGGTATCATTTATGTAGTAGTAGTAGTAGTAGTAGTAGTAGTAGTAGTAGTAGTAGTAGTAGTAATAATAATAATAATAATAATAATAATAATAATAATAATAATAATAATAATAATAATAATAATAATAATAATAATAATAATAATAATAATAATAATAATAATAATAATAATAATAATAATAATAATAATAATAATAATAATAATAATAATAATAATAATAATAATAATAATAATAATAATAATAATAATAATAATAATAATAATAATAATAATAATAATAATAATAATAATAATAATAATAATAATAATAATAATAATAATAATAATAATAATAATAATAATAATAATAATAATAATAATAATAATAATAATAATAATAATAATAATAATAATAATAATAATAATAATAATAATAATAATAATAATAATAATAATAATAATAATAATAATAATAATAATAATAATAATAATAATAATAATAATAATAATAATAATAATAATAATAATAATAATAATAATAATAATAATAATAATAATAATAATAATAATAATAATAATAATAATAATAATAATAATAATAATAATAATAGTAATAAAGATAATGTACGTTAAGAAAACTAATAACTAATGACTAATAACTAAACTCTCTTCTTTTTCATTTTTCATTTTTCTTTTTCTTTTTCATATTTTTTTCGTTGTCTTTTTCCTTCTTTTCTTCTAGTTTTTCTATAGGGAGTAGGTAGGGTGTAGGTAGGGACAAGATCAACAGAATATACCAGGTATTCCCACGTGCAGATAATGACGTCAGCAGCAGTATGATTGAGCTATAGTCCATCGACTCTAACTTGAGCCCTGTATCTTGGCCCGGGGAAACCCCCAATGTTTACAGATCTAGCAATGACCAGCGCATGGCGATCTGTCTCACTGGTAGTTTGTACGTTATCTATTTATGGAATATATATATATATATATATATATATATATATATATATATATATATATATATATATATATATATATATATATATATATATTTCGAAGTGGCAGGCTCGCCTGTTAACACTGCACAAAACTGTAAGTGGCGAATAACTGACAAGATGCAGGTATCAGAGTGAGGCCGATATTACTCTTCTGCCCCATGTTCATTAAAAATGCAGCAATTTCATTGATGTAAGTAAGCAGAATGATTTACGAGTATATACAAATCAAGAGATGTCAGCAATCGTTTACAAAATGCACCACTTACCACCTATATACGTCGAAGCCTCCTCACAGTTAGGTAGGGCACAAGATATTCGGTACTCAAAACAGGAAGTTCAAAGATAGCTTTTTTTTCAGTTCATGCTAACACAAAGGACTGTAAGGACACAAGCGGAACCACATTGAGTGACCATTAATCAATCACTCAGCACGAATAACACACACATCACATACTGCTTTCTGACAATTTGAATCAAGGCCCCTTGACCTTGACTAGAATGGTATGTTACACCACCGGCCGGCACACCACATTCCAAGCACGGACAAGCGGTGTGCCTCAACCCCAGACCACCATACACTTAAAGACAGGGCAGGTTTTTCACGAATCCACAGCTCCAACCACGTACAACCACTAGTTTACAAGGCACAGTAACTCCAGGCACTCAGAGGGGCACAGACACGGCACAAGCTCACAGAGGCGAGCAAGGGCAAGGAGCCAGCGGCGCACGTATTCCCCCAAACAGCGGCAGGCTCACTCTCCTGCCCCGTGGTGTGGCTCGCTTCCTCCTCCCCGCCGCGATGCACCCCACGCCGCCGGCCATCACACAGCCCTCCGCGCCCCAAACTAGCACCCCCCCCCCCACACACACACAAACATAAA
Organism: Eriocheir sinensis; assembly: GCF_024679095.1. Lineage (NCBI taxonomy): Eukaryota > Metazoa > Arthropoda > Malacostraca > Decapoda > Varunidae > Eriocheir > Eriocheir sinensis. Next base: position 1,198,452 of record NC_066535.1, read on the forward strand.
TACACTCAAAAATACCCCCCTGGCGTCACAGTTATATCTTCATTACCGAAATACACATTTAGGTTGAGGCTGGCTCCTGGCTGCGGGGTGTGGCTGGCTGGGTGGCTGCGGGTTGTGGCTGGCTGGCTGGGTGCGGGGTGTGGCTGGCTGGCCGGGTGGACTGCCAGGGACCCACGCCGCTGAGGCAGCGGTCTGAGAATGCTGCGGTTGCGTTTTCTAGGTGAGAAGTAGCTGGGGGCCGCACCTTACAGTGACGAAGTGTGTGTGTGTGTGGGGGGGGGGGGGGGGGGTCTCGGTTCCGCGAATGTCGTAAGAAGAGTGGGTAATGTTACTTCCACTCGACGTTGGGAACTCTCGTTAGTCCCCCGTTGTGCAAACCGTTTGCGTAATTAGCCGAAGCAGTCACGAGAACACCGGCCACTGGTTCACCGCGTTGGTTAATTGTCCACTGTGTTTTAAGTTCGTTCGTTCGGTAACCGTCTGCCACCACTAATATAACCGTTGGCTGTGGTTATGTAAAGGTTCTTGTTAATGTAGTCCAAAATATATTTATCTGCGAGGCACAACAGTAACGATATGTACGAGCAGCGGAACGAGGGAGCTACAACGTGCATGCGGATATCACGGGAACCAGCCTCTTACTGCCTGCGGCTGGCCGTGAGAAATGCAAGCTTTACAAAATCGTATTGTCACGTGATGCGTGAGTGATATGGAAAATTCCCGTGCATAACATACCGACAGAACACCAAGTGACAGTAACCTTGAATATTTGTGCGTGCCAGTAAATACTGTAAAAAATAATCTAAACATATCCGTCACCTGCAGACCTCCGAGTCAATCAGTCGAAGATGATGTTGAAATGTACAGCGCTTTACGGCAATCACTTAATAACGGCGACTCACTGATATTAGGAGACTTTACTCTCCCTTATTTTGACCTGGGTGACACTGTCCGGTACAGAAGGCAAGTCACATAGAATGATTGAAATTTTAAAGGATAATTACCGAAGTCAAATGTTTACTATACCAACTCGACAAAACAATATACTAGACCTTGTTAAAACAACCCCAGATAATCCAGTCAGTAATGTTACGGTAGGAGAACATCTCGGTTCTTGCGATCATAAATTAGTACGCGTCGACATTATAGCTCAAACAACAATGACTGAAAATAAAGTAATGGTGCCCAATTTCAAAAGAGCATATTTCGTAGAAATCCGACAAAAAGTAACAGAAACGTCGGGCAACAAAAATGATCCCTTCCTTTCGCAACAAATCTTACGACGAAAGGCTTTCAACCCTTAATTATTCTTTCTTGAGAAACGTCGCCTCCGAGGAAAACTGATCGAATGTTTTAAAATACTTAATGTAATAGTAAGAGGGGGGGGGGGGAGGAATTAAACACGAGGCGGATTTTTCCAGGTTTCAATATCATTATTAAGATTAAATCATCCCAGAAATTTGGGTGCTCTAACAGTATTATTTTTTTCATTTATGGCGATTTTTTTTTGTAAATTCCGTAATTTTCTTCCATATAGAACTCGGTAACTATTATATCTATTTCTTTAAAACTTTGCAGATATAACAAACACTGTGATGCAAAAAAAGTTGTAGGACCAGAATTTTGATAATTTTTTTTTCATTTTATTTGAAATCTCGGTTTTAACGCATTTTTTGCGTTTGTATTTTCAAAAAATTCAAATCTCATTCTTTCAGTTTTTTTGTTAACGTTTTATCTGTCTAAAGCATTTATTGCACTTAAGAAAATGCGAAATTAAAAGAAGTTTTATTGCTTTGAATGAGTAAAAAACTGTTTTGAGAAAATGAGAGCTAAAGTTGGAATGCCTCTTGCTCAAGGCATATACATTCTCATCATAACTTTTTTTTTTAATGACTAATGTGTTTAGTATTTCATCACAAAATTCCATACCAGTGAGTGCAATGGAAAACAGAAAAAAAATGTAATCAATTGATCACGAGTCACAGACATGAAAAACCAGAAGAGTGTAAGCTTTTCGGCTCCTGGTCCCCTCCCCAATTCCTATAGGATATATAGGAACTGGGGATATTCACACTCTATATTTACATAAATCATATATATATATATATATATATATATATATATATATATATATATATATATATATATATATATATATATATATATATATATATATATATATACTTTTGTAGAATCTACTGCAATGTCTTTATTTTCATGAAGTTCAGCAACTTCAGAAATTATAACAAGCGTTTTCGCAGTAATGCGAGGCTAGTATTCATGACGGCTTCAGAGACTTGTGTGTCTACCTGACTTTCTTCTCTGCCTCCTCCTCCTCCTCCTCCGCCGCCGCTGGACCTCCTCTCTGCTAGAAATAGAATACTTCTCATATGAGAAGCTTTTGCCTTCTTCAAAACTTACACCTTCTTGGGATTCATGGTGAGCGAGGAAGGCAATAACATTCCTCGCGCCAGAGTACCTAGTGTGATGAGCTGAGGCAGCGGTGGGGCAAGGAGAACCGGCACAAAACACTTACGGGAAAATGTCGTACATTTCAACTCGATCAAGCCCCCCCAAAAAACATCACACGCACACGCGGGTTTAATTAAAGCGCCTGGTTGAGGTCTTTAAATGCGCCAAAAAGACGTTTAAAAATGGTCGTACGCCCGTCAACACAGTCGCATTGACACGTGGAGTGTTGTAAAAATCAGTTCGTGTTTCGCATTTATCACATTTTTTCATTTTTCCGCCCCTGCCCACACCTTGGCCTTACGAATGTGGACATATCAAAATTGTTTATGATCGATGACACTTTGCGAACGAGAAATAACGGCACAAAACTTAAATGTAAAAAAGTAAATTAAGACCACCAAATTTTTCTTCACCATCTTTGTAGTGCGAGAATGGAATAAGCTCCCACTTTCAGTGTTCCAGTGCAACACGATTGACTCCTAATCACAAGCTCGACCGACACTTCCTTCAACGTAATACTTACTAAAGTACAAATGCAAAGTATTGGAGCTATCTGATTAATGTAGAGCCATTTAGGTTTAAGGACAGGCCACCTAGTCTGGACCATAGGGTCTGTGTGGTCTGAATTTTTATGTAAGTCTATGTAGATCTCTCTCTCTCTCTCTCTCTCTCTCTCTCTCTCTCTCTCTCTCTCTCTCTCTCTCTCTCTCTCTCTCTCTCTCTCTCTCACACACACACACACACACACTATCTCTCTCTCTCTCTCTCTCTCTCTCTCTCTCTCTCTCTCTCTCTCTCTCTCTCTCTCTCTCTGCTTATAAGAAAACTTTATATATTCTATGTATATTTATTTTCATAATAAGGGTCAAAGTCATAGATTTCATATAATTAACAAAATGAAAAAATGAGGAATAAGTGGATCTGTGTAGCGCACGAGAGAGCGGGGCGAGGGAAAGAGTGACGGTCAGGGCAACCTTCATCCTGACCGTGGCCTTGAGGGAATAGACCTGGGATCAGAGCATCAGCACACTGACAACGTCGCGAATCAACGTTGTCAAGTGTTGTGGTATTTATACTAAATATTTGTTATTATCATTAAAACCAAACAGTCTTAGAACTATAATAGAACTATAATAATAATAATAATAATAATAATAATAATAATAATAATAATAATAATAATAATCGGTTTATTTAGTTCTGGCAGCCGTTAGGCTGAAAATGCACATATTATGGTTACATAAAGATGAATTTGGGCATGATACAATTAGAAGATGGGGGATAGGGGAGGAGGGTTGACGTGTTTGTGGGAAGGTAGGGGCGAAGGTGCACGCTTGGCGGGTGGCCGTTGGGGTGGAGTGTGTGTGTGTGTGTTTAGAAGAATATCTCCATTTTGCTACTGCTGAGAAATGTGTGCGGCGGAGGAAGGAGGGGAGGGAAGGACGAGAAGTAAGAATGATTCTTGCATCTAGGCAAGAGTAGTAGCAGAAGTGATACAGGAGAGAGGAATGGAGAGGAAAGAGGAAGTAGGAGGAACAAAAGGAGAAGAAGCAGGAGGTTGAGTAAGGAATTAGACAGGAGTGGAGTAGACGATGTTAGGATGGAGGGCGGCTGCTGTGTGCTAATCTTCAGCTCATTTATAAATGTAGCATCAGAGACCCCATCAAGGGAAGACATACATCAAGTTGGTACAAATGATCCAATTAACATAAATCATTTCTAAATATATTCATGTTTTTAATCTCTCTCTCTCTCTCTCTCTCTCTCTCTCTCTCTCTCTCTCTCTCTCTCTCTCTCTCTCTCTCTCTCTTCAAACAAAAGTACATAGATGAAATCTTATTAGAAGGACATAGGGTGACACGAGCTAAATGAGCCCTCTTCCATAAGGGTCCCTATTCTAACCGCTTTCACAGTCACTTTGTTTGTCTTGATCATTACCAATGGCGGCGATCGACACTATAGTTTTCCACGGGAAACTAGCCTATGGGGTAGTGGCGGCTGCAGAGGAAGCGAAAAGCGTTGAGTGTGTGTGGGAAGGTGTGGTGCTAGGCTAACCCCGCAGCCGCCACTACCCCATCGACCAGTTTTACGTGGAAATACTAAAGCGACGATCGCCGCCATTGGTAACGATCAAAACAAACAAAATGACTGTGAAAGCTACCAACAAGAAATCCGCTTTCACAGTCGCCTTTCGCGGCGCTGTTTGTTGCATCAGTACCAGAAATTGGAACCTCTGGTAACGGAGCCCCGGTAGCCGCGGGGCTCCCCAATGGAGCTTACCAATGACATTAATTAGTAAATAGTACAAATTCTTGCTCTCAAGTGGTTATGTTATTTCTTGAAATGGATGTAAAAATATATTACACAAAGGTACCAGAGCCTTCAAACCAATGCTAATTATGAACTTTACATTTCTGCCCGGAATCGTGCCAAATCTATTCTCCGACTAACCAAAAATTCTTTCATTAATAGAAAATGCCAAAACCTTGCTTTCTCTAACTCTTCCCGTGACTTCTGGCATCTAGCCAAAAAACATCTCCTCCAACTTCACTTCTTCATCTTTCCCTCCACTCCTCAGTCCTGACGGCAACACTGCCATCTCATCTATCTCTAAGGCTGAACTCTTCTCTCAAACTTTTTCTAAAAACTCCACTCTGGACGATTCTGGGCATATTCCTCCTACTCATCCCCCCTCTGACTCCTTTATGCCTGTTATAAAGATTCTTCAAAATGATGTTTTCTATGCCCTCTCTGGCCTCAATCCTCAGAAGCCTTATGGACCTGATGGAGTGCCTCCTATTGTCCTTAAAAACTGTGCCTCCGTGCTGTCACCCTGCCTGGTCAAACTCTTTCGCCTCTGCCTGTCAACATCTACCTTTCCTTCCTGCTGGAAGTATGCTTTCATACAGCCTGTGCCTAAGAAGGGTGACCGTTCCAATCCCCCAAACTACCGTCCTATAGCTTTACTTTCTTGTCTATCTAAAGCTTTTGAATCAATCCTTAACCGGAAGATTCAGAAGCATCTTTCCACTTCTGACCTTCTATCTGATCGCCAGTATGGGTTCCGCAAGGGGCGTTCTACTGGTGATCTCCTAGCCTTCTTAACTGACTCTTGGTCATCCTCTCTTAGTCGTTTCGGTGAAACATTTGCTATTGCGCTGGACATATCAAAAGCTTTTGATAGGGTCTGGCACAAATCTTTGCTTTCCAAACTACCCTCCTACGGTTTCTATCCTTCTCTCTGTACCTTTATCTCCAGTTTCCTTTCTGACCGTTCTATTTCTGCTGTGGTAGACGGTCACTGTTCTTCCCCTAAACCTATTAACAGTGGTGTCCCACAGGGTTCAGTCCTATCTCCCACTCTCTTTCTGTTGTTCATTGATGATCTTCTTTCCAAAACGAACTGTCCTATCCATTCCTACGCCGATGATTCCACTCTGCATTACTCAACTTCTTTTAATATAAGACCCACCCTACAGGAACTTAACGACTCAAGGCTGGAGGCTGCAGAACGCTTATCCTCAGACCTAACTATTATTTCCGATTGGGGCAAGAGGAACCTGGTGTCCTTCAACGCCTCAAAAACACAGTTTCTCCACCTATCCACTCGACACAATCTTCCAAACAACTATCCCCTATTCTTTGACAACACCCAGCTATCACCTTCCTCAACACTAAACATCCTCGGTCTATCCTTAGCTCAAAATCTGAACTGGAAACTTCATATCTCATCTCTTACTAAATCAGCTTCTTCGAGGCTGGGCGTTCTGTACCGTCTCCGCCAGTTCTTCTCCCCCGCACAGTTGTTGTCCATATACAGGGGCCTTGTCCGCCCTCGTATGGAGTATGCATCTCATTTGTGGGGGGGTTCCACTCACACAGCTCTCTTTGATAGAGTGGAGGCTTAAGCTCTTCGTCACATCAGCTCTCCTTCTCTTACTGATAGTCTTCTACCTCTTAAATTCCGCCGCCAAGTTGTCTCTCTTTCTATCTTCTATCGATATTTCCACGCTGACTGCTCTTTTGAACTTGCTAACTGCATGCCTCCCCCCCTCCCGCGGCCCCGCTGCACACGACTTTCTATTCATGCTCATCTCTATACTGTCCAAACCCCTTATGCAAGAGTTAACCAGCATCTTCACTCTTTTATTCCTCACGCTGGTAAACTCTGGAACAATCTTCCTTCATCTGTATTTCCTCCTGCCTACGACCTGAACTCTTTCAAGAGGAGGGTATCAGGACATTCTCCTCCCGAATTTGACCTTGCTTTTGGACACCTCTTTTGTTTCTTTTTAGGAGCAGCGAGTAGCGGGCTTTTTTTATTATTTTCTTTTTTTGTGTGCCCTTGAGCTGCCTCCTTTGTTGTAAAAAAAAAATACAGCAACACGTTGCAGGGCCTCAATGGTAATAAGAGAAAACAATTAGAAGACTTTGAATGACACCAGCTCAATTCACCTGCTGACCAGTAAACGTCCTGCTGAGAATTTCAGTTTGATTGATTGATTGTTTATTGTTGCAAAATGCACAATAAAGGAGAAGGGAGGACTTTAATACTTGTCACCATTATTCACTTGTTATGCCTTCTTGGTCAAACTCTCGTATTATTCTAGATAGCCTCATATGTATGTATATGCATAGGGCTTACATATAACGAAATCAGCCCTGTTATGTAACGAATAAATGTGAGGCCTGCTGAATAAGTGTGAATAATGAACAAATGTAATGAATATATACAGGTGAAGAGACACTCTTGCTGACATCTGCTAAATAATAGAACTTTAATACTTGCCACCATTATTAAATAAATTTTCACCAATTATCCTTAGGAAATATTAGGCTATCAGCAGATTTGAGCGGTGTATTACAGCGAGACACTCCACATTTTTTCATCATATCTATTCTTCACAGTTATTCTTTATATTTATTCTTCACGTTTACTCTTTGTGCGTTTATTTGTGTCATTTATCCTTCATAATCCTCCCCTCAGCTGACGTAATGTTGACATTTCTCGCCGCTCCGGCATACCAACACTGCCGAATCACGCGCCTTCTTCTTGTCATGATCATTACCACGCTGGCAGTCGCCGATACCACGAAAACAGTGACTGTGAAAGCGGATCGAGGCGATGGTAACGGCTGCTACCAGGATGGTAGGGCCTTTGGTTACGGTGCGTACCATATGACTGTGAAAGCGGCCCTAAAGCTTGTCCAGTAGTTTGTCCTTTTATATTAATGTGGGTGTGGCCTGCCTTTTAAGTCTGTATTGTTCGTAGACACTGTCACTTAAGGGGGGCGTGCGGGAGTACGGGTGTTGTTGTTGCTGTTACCATTGCCGGTATCCCCTTTGTCGTCCCTGCTGCTGCTGCTGCTGCTGGTCATTGGCACCGTATATGAGGCGTTCGGCACGCCTCTGCATCCGGACCAACAGGGAGAGGTGGCACTGGGCACTACTCATCCATGTGAGGGGGCTGTACTCCATGATGGGCCTCACCTGGGCCTTAAGAGTCCATCAATGTCGAGAAGGTGGCGGACTCGACGCAGGACTGTCACTCTCAGGGACGCCTTGCGCGCCACGTTCTCGAGGTGACGGTCAAAGCTGAGTTTGGAGTCGACCTTCACCCCCTGGATGTTGATGGAGTCCCTAATGGCTGCCTCTCTCTCTCTCTCTCTCTCTCTCTCTCTCTCTCTCTCTCTCTCTCTCTCTCTCTCTCACACACACAAATACACACCGCTCCGGTAGCTCAATTGGCTACAGCGCCGCGCTGCAAGGCTTTACGGCCAAACAGGCGGCGGTTCGAGCCCCGCTCAGGCCGGATTCTTTCCGCTGACTAGGAGTGGTTACTGTCCCCCCTTGAGCAAGGGGGATGGGGCGAGTGGTATGTGAGGTCCTGGCAGTACCCAGAGATCGACGATAATGAGCATGCACTTGCTCGTGTCGGGAGGGTACCTGCTGGCGAAAGCGAGTCCAACTTGTGATCAGGCCGTGGCGAGTTACACACACACGCAAAAAAAAAAATTAATATATAGCATATAAGGAGTGATGTTGATATTACTGCAATTAAAGCTAGAATGGAGAAGTAATAACCTTTATAAATCATTTGTTAAAACATGCCAGGCTCGCTGGTAGATAGAGTATACATACAATGAAATGACAAACAAAATAATGATAAATAAGTTCAAGAAATGCAAGAAACGTTAGAAAATATAATAGGAAATTATTAAGGAAAAATAATTACATCAAAATTGTAGGGATGCAATTAAAAATGGGGAAAAGACCTTCATAACAAAAGTAGTGTGCTCTTATTCAGAAAGAATAAACTGAAAGTAAAAGAGAAATATTTTTAGTGACAACTAGCCCCAATCAGTGACATTCACCAGGTGTCAAGTCAACATGGTTTTCTTTTATGACAAAAATGGACTTGTGAATGATGATGCAGCAGTTATGAGTGTGGTACAGAAAGAAAAAAAACTTACAACATTATATTTCATACTTCAAGTTCATCAAATTAAAGACTACACGACTTCGTGGAACAGTGGTTTGCGTGCGTGGCTACGGCTCGGGTTTGAATCCCGGTCCGGAAAGTCGGCGTGCTGGTCACCCAGCTGTTCATTTTTCCTTTCGGAAATTCCTCTGAATTGAGATGATTTTAACTAGCTTTTAATGGTGATTAACACACACACACACACACACACACACACACACACAACCATAAATACGCACACCCACACCTCCACCCACAAAAAAAGCATGATAATGTTTGTCTTTCTGAAAGTTTTACAATTATCACTATTACCATTATCATTACTCCATTACTGCGTTTTTTCTTTTTTTCTTTTTTTTACATCTTCGCCTGCAGCGCCGGAAGGCTTTCTTCAGGGGCCTGGTGGTCGGCCCAAGCCCGTCATGGCGCAGCCAATTTTTATAGTGGCGCCACTTATTCATGGCTCATGCTGCCCCCCGTAACTCATTCTTGATTCACTTGGACAGTTTCTTCTAGAGTCTGGGTTGATGGGTGGTCTTCAGGACAGCATGTGGGTAGTCTTAGGCCACTCGGCGGTAACTGAAAAATCCCAGGTTGTAGCGGGCGGATTCGAACCGACGTCGTCCATGGCGCGATGAATGCGGTGCCGTGTTTCAACATTAGTAGGCAGGTGAATGGTTCTGTCCCCGCTTTTTTCTTCGTTTCATCTTATTGTATTATTTTCGAACCTCGCACAACTTACTTTCCCCCCTTTTTTTCCAAGGTTATACAGCCTAAAAAAACAGTTCTCTCTCTTTACCCTCACTTCTGTCTTCAAAATCATGCTCCCTTGTCTTCCTAACTCAACATTTTCATACAGACACCCTCGTCATAGACCGATAGGTCTTCTGGTGTCTGTTCTTCCTATGTATTCTATTTCCAAATACAATTCACGCTCAGATTTCACCTATAAATATCCTCTTTCCATTTTCTTTTCTACCTCTTTTTCTTACTCGATCACTGCACTTCCTTTCTCTTCATATCATTACCATGCCTGCTTCCTTCCCTCTTATTTACAGTTTCCAATATCTCTTATCCTACTACACTTTGATACCACCTCCCTTATTATTCTGCAAACTCCCGTTCAGCTCTTTTCTCTACCAAATACACCCATTTACACTTGCCTTCACGTCTCTTCCTACTCTTCTTACTTCTCTACACATAGCACATACGTCCTCCACCTCCACACCTCAAAGAGCCTCTTCTGCGTCTTGCCAAGCCCCACCTCTTACCCTCCAACATAATCAAGCTCACGCAGAGATATGTTGACAAAGAACCAAAGTCCGAAGATTTAGATTTTCAACTGATTGTACAAGAAAATCTCAAATTGAACTATTTAATTATAAAAGTATAAATCAACGATGACCCTAGATGCAAACTCTGTTTACCCTAGATGATAACACACCAAGTTTCTTTCACTGTAAAGCTTGAGAATTTGCCAAAGAAAATAGAAAAAATAATCTGGACCAGACATTCAGCAGCTTCTGGTTGCTTCCGCTTGGTCAACTTTTTTTAATGTATTTTATTCGAACTTTGTGGGTTTCTCTGTCGTTTCTTCTGCTCTCAAGGAAGATATCCAGCTAGTCTCCAATTAGTGCATGACCAATCAAGCTTCCTTCTTTTTCTAACGTTCCTTTGCCTCTGACGACAAAAAAAAAAATTATAAAACTAGAGCGAGAGAGGCATTTTTCCCTGCCACTCATCCTTATAAAACTTGTCCAGCAAGTTTCTATTACAATAAGATTAGAATTTTTGTTGTCTTTTTTATTTTACGATTTATATCTGAGAAATGTTGGAAAGTAGGCTTCCCGCTTTCTTACAGTTTTAACCTAATGAAATTAATACTTGTAGTTTTGTTGTATTAAATAATTGCTTTATTAAAAAGGTGAGTCGGCTTTCAAGGAAAGTAAAACTAATAACTGCCTGTGCAGCACAAAGATGTAAGTAAATTTTGCAGACAACAATTTCCGCAATTAGGCAAACATAAAAATTCTCAACAGACCGAGGGGGTCTCTCTCTCTCTCTCTCTCTCTCTCTCTCTCTCTCTCTCTCTCTCTCTCTCTCTCTCTCTCTCTCTCTCTCTCTCTCTCTCTCTCTCTCTCTCTCTCTCTTTCTCTCTCTCTCTCTTATCATTACCTCTTCCCCTTACCTTCGCCGACTCCATTATTATTAATCACGAACCATTGATGGAGGACCCCTGGAGGATAAGGAAAAATAGAGGTAGGAGAGAAAAGGGGAATAAAGAACAAGGACAAGGAGAATGAGAAGGACGAAGACTAGAACCAGGGCGAGGCAGAAGAAATGAAGATGTGTAGGAGCGTTGCGTTATAGGAGTTAAGGAAACATTGATAAGGATGACTGTTGCATGTCAGATGTGTAAGAGATTTAGGGAATAGTTGGTGAGTAAGGGAAGGTCGAATAATGGAAGCAATGAATGTGATGAGAATACTGGAAGTTGGGGGAAATAACGAGTGGGGAAGTAAAAAATGTGATGGTTAGTGCTGAGAATTGAGGAAGCAAGAGAAACAAGAAAAATAATAAGAGACAAACTTGTAAAGAAAGGTATCAGGAGAAGGAGGCTTTTAGGAACAATTGTGTTGATTATGGTGGCGATGATGACGATGAAGATGATGATGACTGTGATGATGAGGAGGAGGGGGAGTAGGAGGATGAGAAGAAGAAGAAGAAGAAGAAGAAGAAGAAGAATTTTATATATGAAAAGAGATCAATGGCCATATCTACAAATGGACGGTGAGAAGAAAACTGAAGAGGAAAATCTGATAGAAGTTGTAGAATCAGGTTCAGCACGTCAGGTGAGTGTGGCGTGTAGGAAGCAGACGGAAAACGCAGCATTAGGTAAATTAGACTATATCGTTCTATTATCAGAGCATGTCAAATCAAGGAAGCTCATAGTCACATTTTCCTTATCGTGGACACAAAGTTATCTGATCAGTCAGAGGGCTGAGGAGCGTGAGTTGTGACGGCGCAACTTGTGAGGGGAAGGAGTAGCCTGCCTAAGTAAGGAAGGGCATTTGTAGAGAGCGCCTGAGACAGTATAAAACGCACCATTTTACATAATTATTATTTGTTTCCTAATGATTAAATCGAAAAACTAACCAGTTTCCGGGTAACATAAAAATTAGGATAAATTAAAGCGACCGAAGCAATAATGATTTTTTTCGAAAAGGCACGATGACAAGGAAGACAAACAAAGTTATATTTCCAGAAATTAAATAAAATGCATCAATTTAATTCTGAAATATAATTTTGAACGTATTTTCTAATAGCCCTACTGCCATTATAGAGTCTTCCAACCTATTATTTTATTTTATATATGGGAAAAATACAGGCAACTCATAGATGCTTTTTAATTTCTTGTCATGTCCGGACATTTAAACAAGTCGATTTCTTGTTACTGGGACTTACAAAGAGAACAACAACCACCCTTTGTAAATAGAAAAAAACAAAGTCACTGATATCAAGTCAAGGAGACACGGCAGAGGCGTGGCTTATGCGTGACGCTGCTTGGTGCCAAACTAGAAAATGCAAAAACTGGGATTTAGAGAAAACGAAGAAAGGGGGATTAATTTAAATTAATTACTTCAACACCCCACACTGCCGTTTGTGGGCATTGGAATTACAGTCACGCATAGCACAATAAAAAGGGATATTTTTTTTGTTAGTGACTTGCCTGAATGCGCGGTGAAAGAAGGCGAGCATGCACATCCAAAATGCACACCCGACTGCAACTTTAGTCACTCGTGAACTGGCGGGTATTTGGTATCAAGTGACGTCATCCCGCTGCTCCGACCCAAGCCGCCCCTGCGAAGTCCTGGTCGCAGTTTTGAAGGCAGAGTGACCTGACTTGTTGTAAGTGACTGAGAAAAACCCTTTGACCTCAACAAGACGCATGCATACTTCAGCCTACTGGAATTGCAAACTGAGACTCTATTCATTGCACCACTTTAGTTTTACTTTTTTTTCGTATTTTGTGTGTGTGTGTGTGTGTGTGTGTGTGTGTGTGTGTGTAGTTCGCCCATGGCCTGGTCACGAGCTAGGCTCGTCATTGCCAGCAAGTACCCTCCCGACACGAACAAGTTCATTATAGTCGATCTCTGGGTACTGCCGGGACCTTCACACACCACTCACCCCATTCCCCTTGCTCAAGGGTGGACAGTAACCGCTACTCCGTCAGTGGAAGACTTCTGGCTCTGAACAGTAATCGAACCTCCGCCTGCCAGACCGTGAAGCCTGGCAGCACAGTGCTCTACCACTAAGCAACAGGAGCGGTGTGTCTCTATGTGTGTGTGTGTGTGTGTGTGTGTGTGTGTGTGTGTGTGTGTGGTCTGATGGGACATACATATTACACTCTCTCTCTCTCTCTCTCTCTCTCTCTCTCTCTCTCTCTCTCTCTCTCTCTCTCTCTCTCTCTCTCTCTCTCTCTCTCTCTCTCTCTCTCTCTCTCTCTCTCTCTCTCTCTCTCTCTCTCTGAAAAAAAAATAGCCACATCCAACCGTGGCGGCAATAATTCACTTTCCTGCTGAGACCAAATTTATGGTTTTAATTGGAGAGTTAACAGTTGTCAGAAATTAGTAGTCCGCAAACGATATATGAGCGAGTTACATGATTTCAGAGGATACAACCGTACGTGACGGGCTGCGGATATATGAGGTTAGTCTGCCCCCTACCACCGCCACTACCACTACTACTGCAACCACCACCACCATCTTTCTTCTCCCCAAACCATCTCTCTCTCTCTCTCTCTCTCTCTCTCTCTCTCTCTCTCTCTCTCTCTCTCTCTCTCTCTCTCTCTCTCTCGTAGCAGGTTAACTATTAAGTAATATATCTCGCCGTGGTTCCCTCGACCACACCCACGGACAGGTGCAGTCAAAGACGGTTCATGATTCAGTGATCCGCTTGGCTGCCTCCGCTGAGCCTCCTGTGTGTTTAAGCCGCGTAAGACTCCCGCTGCAGCCTCTCTTCCCCCTTCCATTTATTTTTTTCAGCATCAGTCTGAGAGAAAAAAAATTATGCCAAGGGTTTCTTTACGAATAACTTTTCTGTTCTCTTTTTGCAACGGTATGCTATCTTGTACTTATGCAATGTACGAAATAAATTGTGATCGGTAACTCCAACTCGTCAATAAGTTGTAATCTCTAATTTCTACGAATTGATTTTTTTTCCTCAGTTCTCAGTGGTGTGCGGCGATAGGTTGTACTTTACATACCATATTAGTGCTTTTGCTTCAATGAGTAGCCAGTGCATTTATAATACCTCTAATAAGTCTATGCTACTCTCCTCTTATAACAAACGTACACAATGAGAGCTTCGGGAATAGGTAATACGTGGCAGTTAAAATCACTCAACAGAAAGCAAAAACTGACACCTGAAGGCGACGGGAACCAAACAGAGCCTTAGGTACAAAACCACCCACTAAAAATTCCGGCCAATATGTAACACGTGGCTGCTCTAAACCTCCCGGGATGTAGCAAATTGAACGACTAAATTTAGTTATTCTAATAGAATTATCAGGCATATATCACCGATCAACTATAAGCCAACCCAAAATTTATTTCTTGCGCTCCAACAATATATGAAGGATGGCAGGATAAACATTCAGCATACAGATGGTTTTCTGACTTCATTGTAAAACATTACTGTGGAAAATTTACAACAAAGAAACCTGTCATAAAAAAAAGTCATGATGACGCCCACGGTCTTCATCTTTAAGTGCACGAGAAGGCAAACTTACAATAACCAGTTTTTGTTCCCTCGCTTAAAAATTTTTTTTTAAATGGTCCAGTTCCGGATGCATGCAGGGCGTTCAACTCGAAATAAATTGTCCCGGAGAAAAGGAAGGTAACTTCATCTTAAGTGCCAAAATAATTAACGTTGTTTCTGCCATCAGTAACTCAGAACATTTTCTTCATATTTTCTGTTCAGTCACTGGTCACAGATGAAGAAAGTTCCTGTGGATGAATTTGTGTTGCAGGCTTCGTTTCAAAGCAAAAAAACAACTGCCAGCGGACACACACACACACACACACACACACACACACACACACACACACACACGGCCCGGTAGCTCAGTGAATAGAGCGTCTGCCTCACAACCAGAAGGACCGGGTGAAGATAAGTTGGGTTTACCTTCTTTCACGTGTAGCCCCTGTTCACCTACCAGTGAGTAGGTACGCGACGTAAGGCGAGGAGTTGTGACCTCGTTGTCGTGGTGTGTTGTTTGTGAGTTGTCTCAGTCCTACCCAAAGATTGGTACTATGAGCTCTGTGCTCTTCCGTAGGGGAACGGCTGGTTGTCTCGAGAGAGACCCGCAGCAGACCAAGAGGTGAATTACACACACACACACACACACACATACACACAAAGGTTCATAGTGTAGTAGTTAGCAGGCTCGCCTTAAAACCGAACGGTCTAGGGCAGAATGGAGGCGGATGAGCAGTCCCCTTCGTGAATAGTATCCATAGTGCATGGTCCATAATGTAGTGGTTAGCGTCACGATTCTAACCGTGACAGTCACCTTAACACTAAGCTTGCTGTACTCTGGGAGAGAACTGACTGGAGATCATAAGTCCAAAAGGTGATCAAACAATGGTAAATAATGCAAACTCACAACAAATAAGGTACTAGCTGGCGATCATGAGTAAAACACGTGATCAGGCCGTGAATGAATGATGCACAATCACATACACACACGTGCAGACAAGGGAGTGGTGGGAGCGCACCACTAAGCATTAAAACCCTACCTCGCGCCAGCTGATGTAGTAAAACGAAAGAGGCGTATGTGGTTATGTTGAGTGTCAGTGTGTAAATGAAGACATCATCCATTACGATGGATGATATACTTTGTCTTCCACTGTCATTTTGTTCATGCCTCAGCCTTCTCACGGCTGGACATCATACTGAGCAAAGTGCCGGCTATTCTAAAACGTAAATATATATTTCATTAATCTGAAATAGAGAGAACTCATCCAAAAAATAATGTCGAAAAACGTGTCACTCGCGAAAAAAAAACAAAGCTTTAGAAATATTTCACTAAACCAATTTTTAATTATGATTTCTTACAAACTGAAATAAAGGGCAAAATTATTAAATTTAATTGTAAAATTGCGTCGACAAAATAATATAACAGCTGTGTGGAGAATTCTGGAGTGGTCCCGCGAAAATATGATGTGGCAAGTGTGTAGCTCTGTGCACATCAGGAAGATAAGGACGATTGATGATGCGACACAGACCTAGCTGGAAGGCGTCAGCAACAGGCACTTACCAACACGACCGCGGCCACCACCACGAACACCATTACAACATATACTATAAAAAAATAGTGTTGCCCTAAGCAATAAAACACACAACATTAGACATTTGTCAGCCGAATAATTGTGATTTTATTATCTTGTCCGACGCGCAACGAAGAAAATTCTTAGAGTATCCTTCGACAGGCTCTTGGTCAGCCACCCTCAACGTTATATACATTGAGGGCCGAATGGTTTCATAAGAATGAAATTAAAAAGACATTTCCGCATCTGTTACACCAAATGAAGAATAGCGACCGCAGCAGCAAGGATATTTTTCCACGGGCAACCTTTCCTGAGTTGTCGTTCTCCGAATGGTATATCACTCGTCCTGCGGTCAGTCAAGACTCCAATCCCTTGCAGGTTCCCCTCATCCATTACCTCCTCCCTTCACCACTCACTCATTCCATAACCTTCCCCTCTCCTCCCGTCACCACTCACTCCCTATTCATCGACCTTTCTGGTTCCTCCCGTCACAACTCGACCTTCCCAATTTCTACAGTCTACATTTCAGTTCATTTCATCTCACCCCACTTCACCACTCATTCCACCTCATACCATGCCCAGCCAGATCCACTCATTTACCCAACCTCTTCCAGCCGTCCAACTACACTCTGTGCCTCAGAAAGTCCTCACATATGCACTATACCTACTAGCAGCCCCCACCCCCCCCTTCATGGTCGGGAAGCAGTCCATCCTTCCTTCGTTACCTTTCTCTTCCTCTCCTCACAAAATCCTATTAATGCCTGTTTCCACGACATACTCCATCTAGCGTTCCACTAAAACCCACAAAATTGGTTTCGTTATGGAAGCTGAGCACTGAGAAAGGAAGAAGGTTTGGGAGCCTCCCTTTCCATAGTGACTCAATGGGCGGACGTGAGCGGGATATATGCGTGGATTTGTAAATAAGAGTCCTGACGGCTGCTCTGTAAGGCGAGGGAGGTAAAATGGCCTTATTTCCTAGCACAAAAGAAGAATTTAACGTATCTCAGTCTCACAGCAGTAATTTACATCTCTTAGTCAAGGGTTTAAGACTGATGAGGTGGAATGAGACGTCAGGGCAAAGGGTGAGGAGGGTACGCTGTCCTCGTTTCCTCGCTTATAAGACAAATTCAGCCTCCTGTGATCCAGTTCATTTCATATTTTCGCAAGTACTTGTGATTTTTGTAAATACGTAAGAGATCATGTAGCTAGGCAAGGAAAGAAGAGGGTAGCAAATATAAATTGCCCTTAGTTCCTTCATTTCCTCACACAAAGAATTTAAGATCAAATTACATCAGTCCTTAATATCGCTTTCGTAAAAACTTGTAGGACTGGGTTTATTAAACTCAAACCTGCATTGACGAAGGTAAAGTAGTCTCATTTCCTTTATTACCTTGAACACAAGAGAAGTTTGATGCTAAATCACTGAGCTGGTTTGTATCTTTCAGAACCTGAAGGAACGAGTGTTTATAAGGCACAGGTGACAAGGTTACAGCGCGCCCATTTCCAGACACCCTCACACAAGAGACAAACTCAATATATTTTCATTGAGTCTCTTAAATCTTCAGGTAAAGGACCCAAAACGACCGCATGTGTGTTTAGGTGGCATCAGGGGACCAGAGAAACGGATTAGTGAAGGGGATTACAGAGGCTCTGAAAGGAAGTCTAAGCGGATTACCACCCACACTGGGACGCCTTGGCTCTGATTAGGCAACAAGAAGATTGACATCACCGGTGAGACTGGTCGGAGTGAAGCGACGGTGTGAGGAAGGCGTAGGCAGGTGAGCTGGAGTGATTTGGTGTGTATTCACAAGAAAAACATTTTTGTGTGTCTTTGCTGAGGTAAATATGTGTATTATGTATTATTATGCAAGCGCGCGCGCGTGAGAGAGAGAGAGAGAGAGAGAGAGAGAGAGAGAGAGAGAGAGAGAGAGAGAGAGAGAGAGAGAGAGAGAGAGAGAGAGAAAGGAATAAATAAGAGCAGACACACAAACAAACATATGGTCGCAAGGCTAATGACAAAAGAGCATAACACACACACACACACACACACACACACACACACGTGTGTACCGTCCGATGAAGCTTTGGGCAGCGCGTGGAGGAAACCTCAGCACGTTGTGGGTTCCTCCACGCGCTGCCAAGCGGTTCACCCGGACGGCACTCTCCAGTGATCATCTTGTGGATGTGCCTCGATCCCACTCGAGGCAGCACCAGTGCACCTATACAGTCATGACCACACGCCTGTGGAACATGTTCATGGCAGCCACACCTCAAGTGGAAAACATGACCACACAGCAGGTGAAGCTGGCTGCTCACAGGTGGCGCGGACACCAGAGTGCGCTAGTGCTACATATCTAAATTGACAAACTAACTCTATTATAAATTATTTTTACATGTTTTTCATTTTCGTATCTTGTATTTTGTATTTGTATGTTTATATGTGTGTGCAACAGAGGACAATTAATTTTGTCCCATACACAGGCTTTTCAAATAGTTATATATAAAAAGTGTAATTTTGAGCCTCCTTTTGAACAGTAGTATTTTATATATATATATATATATATAGAGAGAGAGAGAGAGAGAGAGAGAGAGAGAGAGAGAGAGAGAGAGAGAGAGAGAGAGAGAGAGAGAGAGAGTGGGATGGGGAGGAGGGAGGAAGAACACGATCATCAGGTTAGACGGGTCACCTTAAAGCTGAACAGGTCGATGATGAGAGGTAGACACACCTGACGGGCCGCACATCATTAATAACAAGTAAGCAAAATGCAGATGTGCTGGGGGAGGGAGGTCGAGGGGTCAAAAAGGTCAGAGTGAAGAGGGAAAACATCAAGTCTTCGGAGGTCACGGCAAGATGCTGAAGAAATAATCACAAGGCAGCTTCTTAAGGAAACTGCCAAGGTCAGAGAATAATGAGAGAGAGAGAGAGAGAGAGAGAGAGAGAGAGAGAGAGAGAGAGAGAGAGAGAGAGAGAGAGAGAGAGAGAGAGAGAGAGAGAGAGAGAGAGAGAGAGAGAGACCACATCAGTCTATAGAGCTGCAGATGGAATTCAATGCAGACAGACTAGTCAGATAAGAGGCCGGGACATACATGGCACACACAAGCTAAAACATCGGCCCCAAAATAATCGCTACAACACCTGATGAATGACTCACAGGCGACAGAATACCTCTAGCGCAACAGGCGAGATAAGGATCGTGGCTGACGTCTCATAGATTGATATCTGAGCAGATCAGACAACTCGAAGTGTGGATGAATCTCTCGAGAGGCAGAACCGACACGGACAGGTCCCCAGAGAGATAAACTTTACCCTCAGAAGGATCACCATCAGGAATATATAGCAGGTAAGGGGTAGGACTCTCAGGAGGGGTAAGGTCAAGGAGCGGCTGAGGAGTACGGAGCATTTGAGGACGGGAAATGTTGGATGTGTGAAGATAGCAAAGAGTGAGTTTGTGATGTCCATATACAGTTATTTAAGAATCAGGACTGGGGTGATGGAGGAAGGCAAGGAGGGGAGGGATGACGAGAACGAGGATGGATATAAAGAGGACGAAAATGAGATAAGAAGAAAAATAAGAATATAAGAACAAAAGGAGTGTTATGAGTTGGTGGACAAGGAACAGGAGAAGGAAACATGGAAATGCAGGCAACAGAAAGCCTATTGGCTCATTACGAGGTTGCCCGCTATGGTGATTTAATGTGCTAGCCAGTCACTTGGTGCCCGGAGTGCAGATGAAAGCGCTTCGGTATTCAGTTTACTAATGACGCAACGGAGGAGAAGGAAGAAAAGGAGGAGGAGGAGGAGGAGGAAGAGGAGGAGGAGGAACATGAGGAGGAGGAGGAAGATGAGGAGGAGGAACATGAGGAGGAGGAGGAAGAGGAAAAGGATGAGATGAAGGAGAAGTAGGAGAAGAAAGTGGAGGAGAAGGTGGAGGAGGTGGATGAAAGAGAGAAAAAGGAAGAGCAGGAGGATTAGTGAAGGAGTTTTAACTTGGCCTTTGCAAGAAAATTGGTAAAGACTGTATCACATTATGGAGTTGAAGGATGTGAGCTTAACGAACATCTGCGGTCTGTATTTTCGGCACAATGTATGTTATTAGGACTTTTTTATTGACATCCTAAGTTAATATCGTATTAGAGAAAGCCAGAAATTTCTCAATTTTAGGTCGTAGTGACTTGACACGAGTTGGTTAAAAATAGTTTGTGATCAGAAATTTGTATTCGGCTTTGCTCAATACAAAAGCTTCATTCATATTGAAATATCTATTAATACAAATCGATAAAAACACAGCTACGATAAATAACTTCCTATTGGTTCATTGGTTTGAAAAATTAGACCCACAGGTCAAAAAATGACCAACCAGCTCGTCTTACTATGATGAAAGTTAGGGCTACCACTTGTTTGGCGGGGAGTTAGTACCAGTTAGCATCAGGACTTCTAATTTGTGGCTACTTAACCTCCAACTGCTTCCCTCGGGACACGTGGCCTGTGCTCGGCTCGGTCATTAAATTTCGTTAAAAATCATTTACACACCTCGTACTTTTATTATTGCTGAGTGTACATCATCCGCCTGCAAGACTAAATAGGAGGGGAATTTCTGATCGCTTTAGTTAATCATGAAAATAATGCACCATTTATTGAAGGCAAAGATGTAAATAAACCACATGACGCTCTGACCCAAATTCAACTGATTCAAGAGTTGATTTAAAGTTACTCTCGCTAATATAATATCATGGAATCTGCGAAGATTAGTCGAATCTTTGAAGACCGCAGCACCGACTTTATATCTCTCCATGGCCAAGACTGATTAGCGGGATGAGGCACGGCAGCTATTAAGTGTGTGTGTATGTGTGTGTGTGTGTGTGTGTGTGTGTGTGTGTGTGTGTGTGTGTGTGTGTGTGTGTGTAATTCACCCACGGCCTGATCATGAGCTGGACTCGTCATCGTTAGCAAGTGCACTCCCGATTCGAGCTAGGCTCATTAGTCAATCGCTGGCCACAGCTGGAGCCTCCACAGACCACATCCACCATCCACCTTGCTCAAGGGGAGACAGTAACCTCTCGTTGTCAGTGGAAAACTGGCTTGAGCGGAGCTTGAACTTCCGCCTGGCAGGTTGCGAAGCCCGGCATCTCACAGTTTCATCACTGAGTAACCAGGGCGGTGTGTGTGTGTGTGTGTGTGTGTGTGTGTGTGTGTGTGTAATTCACCACGGCCTGTTCACGTGTTGGTCTCAAGATCTCAAGCAAGGACCTTCCCGAGGAGAGCATCTAGAGCTCATTAGCGGATCTCGGTGTACTGCAATATATATATGAGCCACATGCCCCCATCCACCTTGCTCAAGGGGGACGGTAACCTCTCCTAGTCGGCAGAAACGTCTTTCGGCCTGAGTGGGGCTGCAACTTCAATCAGCCAGGCTGGAGCCTGACACGATAGAGCCTTGGTCCACTGAGCCTCTGTTGTGCGCATTTGTGTATGTGTGTGTGTGTGTGTGTGTGTGTGTGTGTGTGTGTGTGTGTGTGTGTGTGTGTGTGTGTGTGTGTGTGTGTACATGGTTCAGCACTCATGTGGGTGGGCTACTAGTACATAAATAAAAAACTTTATTATCACTATTAAATAAATTAATACATGTATGCAATATATATAAAACAATCTTCCGCGCTCTCTCTCTCTCTCTCTCTCTCTCTCTCTCTCTCTCTCTCTCTCTCTCTCTCTCTCTCTCTCTCACTCACACACACACACACACACACACACAGACACACACACACACACCAAAGCAAAAAGAGCGTAAAATCCGCTCCCTTCATTTAACAAAAATGACCCTTGCACGACTTTCATCTGTTCATCCCTCTAGTTGGTGCGCCCCCTCTTCGCCACCACCCAACCCATCAGACCACAGCTTCACCACACAAGGGAGTTACCTCTGCCCCGCCAAGCCTAGTCATGTCCCAGCAGAGCCACTAGCCTCACCATGCTCAGCCAGACCAGTCAAGTCCCGACTCCTTTATGTAGAACTATTAACCTATTACTTGCTTCCAACCGACGTATATTCATGGAATGTCATCTACAAACGTAACAACATCCACTAGTGCATCACCAAACCCCGTCATATTCTACATCAGTAGTTTCCAGCCAGGGTGTCCATGGAAGAATTTCAAGGGGTCCATAGAGATACCAATTCTTTGTAAATTTATTATACTGCAATTAGGAGACATGCGGCTTAGAACAAAAATTCATACCACTATACACAACCCATAAAACTGTATGATTAAATGCTAGAATGGCTCTACATTACACGGCCACGTGACAAATTTGGCCCTTGGGATGGTCATGAGTGGTCCGCAAGATGTGAAGGTCTACAGGTGAAAAAAGTTACTGGAAAAGGGAGAACTGGACAAAAATGGTTGTGAACCTCTGTTCTACATAAACCTTCGTGGTGTAGTGGTTAGCGTGCTTAACTATGAATCTGAGGGCCTGGGTTCTATTACCGGTCTGTGCAGTCGGCGTGCAGTCTACACATATGTTGATCCTTCCTCACGGGATGGTCGATGAAAAGCTACCTTGGGAAACCTGGGGAAGGGAAACTGTGGCAACACGGATGTTACAATAGCGCTGTGTTCAGGGTTGATGGGTTTTCGACCACTACAGACTATAGGGGCAATTGTAAGGAGATGGGCACCGCCACCACGCAGAGGTAATAGCTTATATGCTCCTAACCTTACCTTCTGGATCTAGGAGCCACGTATATCTAGTGTGGATGCTCCGCTATGAATTTCCAGTTTCTAACTCAGTGACCCTCTGACAGCCTCGACACTCTTAATTAAGTAGCAATGCTCCTGAGATTTTATCTACCGGGGTGGCCGTGGCTGAGTGGTTAGCGCGCCGACGCCGCGTTCAGGAGAACGTAAGTTCCAGTCCTGCCCGCCGTCACAGTTGGTATATTTCAGTCACCGCCGATTGGCCTAAGATTACCCACACGCTGTCTTGAAGACCACCTATCAAACCGGACTCTAGATTATCAATCTCTAAAGAGAGGATCAAAGATGAGCTCGGGAGATGGGGGGGGCGCATGAGCCAAGCAAAATGGCGCCACTATAAACACTTGCATGCGTCATAGCTGGCTGGGGCAGACCGTCAGGCCCCACCAAGAAAGCCTACCGGTGCCATAGGCCGAAACATGAAAAAAAAATGTGACTATGCGTTCTCCTTTCGAGTGAAGCAGCGCCATGTAAAGGCGGTGTCACACTAGCACTTTTTCCGTCGATTAATGCGATTTCCGTCGATTTTTCATCGTTCCGCATGAACTTATCGCATGAATTTTTCAGACGATCAGGATCGTTTCCGCCTGTAAATTTCCGCCTTGTTTACATTTCCAAGACCAAGACCGAGACTTTCCGCGTGTCTTCAACCTGTCTCAAACGCTCTCCTGCAGTGACAGCCTTCCTCATCCTGGTGTCACTTCTGGCAATAAGAGGTGTCACTAACTCCAGAAGTCTGTGGTACTGGCTCTTGTCCAACCTGATCCAATTCTTCAGAGTCTCATGATCCTCTAAACTCAGCTCTATTAACAGCCTGTGGTACACACTTTCTCTTTCCCGACGAGCCAACCATGAGCGCATCCATGCACGCTTTTTGGCTTGCTTAGCTCGTCTAAGTCTCACAATACACAGTATTAGGTTCAGAGCAGGGTATCTTTGCCGCAGCGTGGACTCCATGTTTGTTTACATTCCTTGGTCTGTGCCGACGGAAAGTTTCAGACGAAACACCGTTAGTGTGTGACAGGCCGCAGCCAAGATATCGACGATTTTCAGAAAAACGACGGAAAAAGTTGACGGAAAAAGTGCTAGTGTGACACCGCCTTAAAACTATCAAGTGTTGCAGAGCAAGCCCTCCTATTAAGTGTTGCAGCCCGCATTTTCCTGTCAAGTGTTGTAGCACCGAGTCCAGAGCCTATTAAGTGTTGCAGCGCGCATTCTCCTGTCAAGTGTTGTAGCACCGAGTCCAGAGCAGCGGCAAAGCGAGGAAGGCCTGACGAAGAGGAGCTTACAGGTGTATACGACACGAGCGTTTACTCATTGCTGTTATTAGAGGCGGACTAAAAGTACTAGAGGGGTAGATATTTCTCCATTTAGCCCCGAATTCCCTTCATGGTGGCCCCACATAATCGAGCGTAATTGCTATATTGTTCATCGCCCCTAATGGAGCATAATCATTATGGTAGAGTGCCCCGATGGAGCGTAATAACGAAACTGCTTATGGAAGGTAATTACAGGTTAAACATGGTGGCCATTTAAAAAAGAACCTAATTATAGCCGTGTGATCATTAATTATATATAAGAGAGTTTAAAGAAGTGTTCATTATACCTGATTATCAATATGTACACAGAACATATTAGGCCCGGCCACGCGTGTCCTGTGGTGCACACATACGCACACGCACAAACACACACACACAAAC
This sequence comes from Eriocheir sinensis, assembly GCF_024679095.1. Taxonomy (NCBI): domain Eukaryota; kingdom Metazoa; phylum Arthropoda; class Malacostraca; order Decapoda; family Varunidae; genus Eriocheir; species Eriocheir sinensis. The sequence continues at coordinate 1,223,189 of NC_066535.1, forward strand.
ACACACACACACACACACACACACACACACACACACACACACACACACACACACACACACACACACACACAAAGGAAAGTTGTCTCCTGCCTCGTACCCAAACAATAGAGTTAAAAGAGGGACCACCAGGAAGACCACTATAGTATCCTCCTCCTCCTCCTCTTCCTGCCCTTTCCCCTCCTCCTCCTGCTCCTCCTCCTCAAAGGCCGGCCAATAACCCGACCTTTTCCCTTCTTAACAATCTCTACCACATTATTCAATCACCTTCAACTTCTTTCAACAGAATACCTTCTCAACAGGAATTACAAGACTCCAGGCTGGAAGCTGCAGAATGCTTAACAGCAGACCTTGCTATCATTTCCGATAGGGGTAAAAGAAACCTTGTGTCCTTCAATGCCTCAAAAACCCAGTTTTTCCACCTATCAACTCGACACAATCCTCTAAACACCTATCCCCTAGTCTTCGACAACATCCAGCTGTAACCTTCTTCAACACTAAATATCCTCGGTCTATCCTTAGCACAAAATCTCAACTGGACACTTCACATCTCCTCTCTTACTAAATCAGCTTCCTCTAGGTTGGGCGTTCTGTATCGTCTCCGCCAGTTCTTCTCCCCCGCACAGATGCTTTCCATATATATAGTGGCCTTGTCCGCCCTCGTATGGAGTATGCATATCACGTGTGGGGGGGCTCCACTCACACAGCTCTTCTGGACAGAGTGGAGTCTAAGGCTCTTCGTCTCGTCAGCTCTCCTCCTCATACTGATAGCCTTTTATCTCTTAAATTCCGCCGCAATATTGCATCTCTTTCTATTTTCTATCGATATTTCCATGCTGACTGCTATTCTGAACTTGCTAACTGCATGCCTCCCCTTCTCCCGCGGCCCTGCTGCACACGACTTTCTACTCATGCTCATCCTTATACTGTCCAAACCCCTTATGCAAGAGCTAACTAGCATCTCCATTCTTTCATCCCCTTCACTGGTAAACTCAGGCAGTCTTCCTTCGTCTGTATTTACTCCTGCCTATGACGATCTCTTTCAAGAAGCGTGTATCAACAAACCTCTCCATCCGAAATTGACCTCTCTTTTGGCCACTCTATACTTATCACTATAGAGATCAACTGTTAGCCGGCTTCTTTTTTTACATTTTTTTTGATGCCCTTGAGTTGTTTTCTGTGCTGTAAAAAAAAAAAAATCATCTCTCTAACCATTCTTATTTATCCTCTATTCTTGTGTTCAGACAAGCTTTCTCTTACCACTATATTATTTAAGTATCATCTCTCTCCCCATTCCCGACACACTCTTCCTGCCAACATAGCCCCTCTAGTGGTATCGTTCAGAGCATTCCTTCTCTTCTCCTTGCAGTTTTCGTCAATCGAGCGCATTCTTCTTAGTCTATCCCGTCACTACAACTCCATTTCTTTACACAGTAATATTTTTTTTGTCTGTATCTGTCTGTCTGAGTCTCTCTCTCTCTCTCTCTCTCTCTCTCTCTCTCTCTCTCTCTCTCTCTCTCTCTCTCTCTCTCTCTCTCTCTCTCTCTCTCTCTCTCTCTCTCTCTCTCTCTCTCTCTCCACAAATACCCACCTAAGGCTAGTGGGTTCAAACAGCCGCCTACATCTTCCCGATTTTGCTGAAAATATTTTTTTTATTGAATTAGACTCATGATTATACGGATGAAGAAACATCATGGCTCGATTATTGAAATCTTATACTCTTCTGGCTACATAATTAAGAACTTGTCCAGGAGCTGCGGTGCTTCATATGCGTTAATAAGAAGTTACGGCCGGTACATATATTTTTCTTTTCTATATTTGTGTCTAGATGGGGGTGAACAGGCTATATGTATGATTAACACATATAATCCTGATCCTGCATCACATACTAAGTGTTTTCCTCACTGGATTACTGGATTTTGAGAAAACATTTTCACATATTTACGTAAAATTTTTTGAGCAAAAGTAGACATAACCGCCAGTTTTCCATTACAGGTTCATCCTTTTTTTTTTTTTGTACAAGAAAGAGAGACTTAGACACAAGGAAAGTATTGCAATGGCTCAGGAACCAAGTTACGTTTCTGTCTTGGGTCTGCGTTCTACCAAGTGCCTCTTCTGATTTCGTCTTGCCGTGCTCCTGCCTCGCTCCTGCCGTCAGTCTAGCCTACCCCTGCGTGATCTGACTGATTCAAAAATTTCTCAATTTACTCCTTGCGAGTGTATGAAGAGATCTCCTTAAAGATTATGGCTCACGAGCTATGGACTGTTTGTCTTACTCTCTCTTTTTTTCAACTCCTTGCCCATAAGAGGGTGGTCAGTCAGTTAGTCAGTCGACCAAACACTGAGAAATGAAGGAGGTTCCCAACTGAGTCATAATAGATCTTGATGGACACGCTTGGTGCTTCGGTGATACGAAGCGCAATCACGCAATGCCTCTATTACTTAATTGAGGAAGTATAATGTCTGGTTAAAACATGCTCCTAGTGCTGCAAAAACTGAACACTGTTCTCTGCTTAGCCAATCAAGCAGAAATTGATATCGTAAAACGAAAAATTACTATGATAAAAGTCCATAGCCTCTAGCTTACACGGCGGCGAGAGGAGGAAGTGGTAGCGGCGGCAGCATGTAGTAGGTGGTGTCCGGCAGCCCGTGCACCTGGTGGCAGGGCCTTGGCGGGCAGAACCCAAAGGCCGGCGGGGAGGATGTACAGTACGTTCCTTGGTGTGCTGGAAACGCTACTGCACAGCGGGGTGGCTGGTTATTTCAACAACACACTTTAGATACGTAATTAAAGTAACTGTGCAGGGACTGATGATATATTCATACTTGAAAATAAAGAAAAGGAAAAGAAATCAAGAGGCAGCCTATGTTGGATAGAGTGGAGGTTCCAATTTGTATTTTTTGTTAGCTAATAATCTTGGTACTAACATTAATGTGCGAAGTATATGTAATTGTTAAGGCGCGTGCTGTGATTGCATTTGTTTGCAGACGACGCTGCAAAGCTCGTTTCTTATCGTAGAGTAACTTTAAGCTTAAATAGCGTCCATATAACTACTTCGTTCGTTTACAAAAAGGTCTGGGTTTGATAACATTCAAAATCTTCACATAAAGCTAATCATCTGTTCGATCCATTGCACGTTGCCCTCCTGATACGATTACTGGTTTCTCGGCGCATGCAACTGAACGTATAAAAAAGGAGGCTTTGGAAAAAACAGAAATACAAGTACATCTCTCTTGTAAACTTCATCTTACTACTCATTTTCCATAAACTACTTTTAAAGTCCTTACCTTCCACGCTATCATGATCATCATCATCATCATCATCGTCGTCACTGTCGTCGTCATGATCATGATGACGATGATGATGATGATGATCATCGTCGTCGTTGTCGTCATCTCTCTCTCTCTCTCTCTCTCTCTCTCTCTCTCTCTCTCTCTCTCTCTCTCTCTCTCTCTCTCTCTCTTTTAAATTCTCATTATTTTCTAGTCGGAGCCAATTCCTTGGACATTTTTATTTTGTTTGTTTTCTTCTCACTCTTAAAGGCTTCGTTTTCGTTTCCTTCCGACATAAGGATCAATTACGGTCCCTCGTTCACTTAATTACAACGAACAGCTCTCCTTAGCAAACACATTTTTCTATCATTAACAACAGCAAGAGGTACCATTTTCTCCTCTTTAAGCATTTCCTTCCCGTCCCGGCAACACTCACCACCGTGACAAGTTCTCACCCATACCTTCCACTTATCTCCTCCCACCATCACTCATTTCTCTTCACCCCTTCACCCTCCTCCTCTTTCCCCCATCCACCACCCTCCCTTCCATACCGCACCTTCCTTTCTTCCCTTTTCCACAATCAATCACTCATCCTTCTCCCTCTCCTTTCTCCATCCCTCCGCCCACCTTTCCTTCCTCTTTCCTGCCTCATCATTCATGCCTCTCCCCCTCCCTCTCTTCCTTTTTCCATCACTCAATTACCAAAAGTCTGGTCCATCTTCCCTTCTATATATGCCCTCCTACACTTCCTCCTCTCCTTTTTTTAGTCCTTTCCTCTTTCAATTCTCCTATTACTTCTCTTTCGGCTCTTTATAACCCCTCCCTTCACCCAACTAATTTCTTCCCCTCCTCCTCTTGTTCTTTCTAGGCTCCTTCATTCTCCCTCCCTCCCTCCCTCCTTTCCTCCCTCACGGCAATGGGGCCAGGTATTGAAGGGTGATGAAGACGTATCGCCCGAGACACGCTCACGGAGGGAAGAGGTCGAGGCGCCGTCGCTGACCTCTGACCCCATGGAGGCGAGAGGAGGTCACAGCTGGGCCCTCAGTCAGCCCTGCGTGGCGGCGTACAGGTTTTGGATGATAAGTGTTAGCTGTGGCGTGTGGTTGCGACTGGGAAAAGGAGGAGTTGGTGTAGTCGTTGGAGGAGTAAGTTTTACTAGGAGAAATTTTAGGTAAAGTTGGAGAAAGAGTTGGATAAGAAGAATCAAAGGAAAAGTGAGCGTAGGAATAACAGAAGTAAGTGAAGTCTTGCAAAAGAGTAGGAGGGGAAGGAATATGCGTCAGGTTGAGGTAAGAAGGAGAGGAATAAGAGAAGGATAATAGGATAAAAAGGGGAAGATATATGAGAGAGAACAGAAGGATGATGAGAAGGATTACCTGGAAGAAAAGTAGGAAGAGGAGAAGGAGAACGAGGAGGAGGTAATGCACGTGTTCAGTGATTGGCCACAAGAAAAAAAACGGAATTATTTTACGCCAGAGATAATTTAGTTGTGAATAAAAGATCCGGTGAAGCTTCCTTTTATGTTATGTTGCCTTTTTTTGTAAAATCTCTCTCTCTCTCTCTCTCTCTCTCTCTCTCTCTCTCTCTCTCTCTCTCTCTCTCTCTCTCTCTCTCTCTCTCTCTCTCTCTCTCTCTCTCTCTCTCTCTCTCTCTCTCTCTCTCTCTCTCTATCACACACACACACACACACACACACACACACACATTGCACCACCAGTATCACAAACACTCCCTTTGGCCCGTCCCCACACTCGTCTTCCTCCTCCTCCTCCTCCTCCTCCTCCTCCTCCTCCTCCTCCTCCCCCTCTTCCTCCTGCTTCTCCTCCTCCTCTTCCTCTCCCCAGCATTAGCCTTCACCATGATCTCGGCCCATTAGTTGAACAAGCCACTCTTATTTACACTTTCCTATTAGCAAGTGTGATTAGCCAACCTAACCTCCCCCCTCCCGCCTCGCCCGCAGTCCAACATCACCCCCCCCCCCCCCACAAGCACCATCACCAGATACACCACCCACACTACCTGTCATCACACACACACACACACACACACACACACACACACAACACAGTACGTACTCAGCTATTTCACCTTCATACCGCCTCATCTCCCCCTCCCATCCCCTCCTCCCCAGCAAGTTAAGGTGCTTATGCCCCCCCTCTGGCATGCCTGAGCTTTTCACCTACTCACCTGCCAAGCCTTAGAGCACGACTCACTGCTGTGAACAACTGGACTAGATCGACAACACACTACTTTTTTTTCTGGGCTGTTCTCGTCAAGGGAAGAAGAAGGAAGAGGAGGAAGAGGAGGAGGAAGAGAAGGAGGAAGAGAAGGAGAAGGTTGAAGAGGTGAAGGGAGAGGAAAAGGAGGAGGAAAAGGATTAGGAGAAGTAGGAGGATGAAGATGAGGAAGATGAAGAAACTTCAGCTGATAAAAAGGAACCGGAAAAGGTGAATGAGCAAGAAAGATTTAGTGACATTTTTCAAATAATTATAAACCCAAACCTGTTACTGTTAGAGAGAGAGAGAGAGAGAGAGAGAGAGAGAGAGAGAGAGAGAGAGAGAGAGAGAGAGAGAGAGAGAGAGAGAGAGAGAGAGAGAGAGAGAGAGAGAGAGAGAGAGAGAGAGAGAGAGAGAGAATTACATAGAAAATTACATAGGAAATCAGACAACACAGACCCCATGGTCCAGACTAGGTGGTCTGTCCTTAAACCTAAGTGAATCTATACTAATCAGATGGCTCCAAAACGTTGTTTTTCTACTCTAGTTAATATTAAGTTCAAGGAAGTGACGGTCGAGCTTGTTTTTAAAGGAGTCAATCGTGTTACACTGGGCCACTGACGGTGGGAGCTTATTCCATTCTCGCACTACAACGTTGATGAAGAAAAATTTGGTGCAGTCTGAATTTACTTGTCTACATTTGAGTTTTATGCCATTGTTCCTCGTTCGCAAAGTGTCATCGATCATAAACAATTTTGTTCTGTCTACATTCGTGAAACCATTAAGTATTTTAAAACATTCGATCAGTTTTCCTCGGAGGCGACGTTTCTCATGAGAGAACATGTTAAGGGTGGAAAGTCTTTCTTCGTAGGATTTGTTGCGCAAGGAAGGGATATTTTTTGTTGCCCGACGCTGAACACCTTCTAATTTAGCCATGTCTTTTGCATGGTGAGGAGACCAAAACTGTACCGCATATTCCAAGTGGGGTCTGACTAAACTATTGTAGAGCGGAAGTATTACATCTTTATTCTTGAATAAAAAGTTTCTTTTAATGAAGCCCAACATTCTGTTCGCTTTATTTGCTGCATCGATGCATTGATGTGAGAATTTGAGGTTTGACGCGATTTTGACCACCAGGTCCTTAACGCATTGAACGCTTGTGAGTTTAACGCCCCGCATTTCGTAATCGATCTTCTTAATTCTTGTTCCAACTTGAAGGGCCTGGCACTTGTCTACGTTAAAAGGCATTTCCCATCTATCCGACCAAGCTGAAATTTTGTGCAAATCCTCTTGGAGACTTTGCCTGTCTTCGTCAGTGAGAACCGAGCGACCAATCTTTGTGTCGTCTGCAAATTTACTAATGCGATTATTGAGTCCAACATCCACGTCGTTGATGTAAATAATAAAGAGCACTGGGCCAAGAACCGAGCCTTGAGGGACGCCACTAGTGACCGGCGCCCACTCTGAGTTAAATCCGTCAATCACCACTCTTTGTTGTCTGTTGCTCAACCAATTCGCGATCCATTGGTTTACTTGACCGTCAATACCTATTTTCTTTAATTTATAAAGTAATTTATGATGTGGGACTTTATCAAACGCTTTCTGGAAATCAAGATAGACTACGTCCAATTATTTGGTTACGTCATAAACTGAGAAGAGGTCGTTATAAAATGTCAATAGGTTTGATAGGCAGGATCTTTTGTTACGGAAGCCATGTTGTGAATCCCAAATTAATGAGTGTCTTTCGAGAGAGAGAGAGAGAGAGAGAGAGAGAAGAAAAAATGAAAAAAGAATG
>NC_066535.1:1235469-1255469 GCF_024679095.1 Eriocheir sinensis
GATAATGAGCACTTGCTCTCGTCGGGAGGGTACCTGCAGGCGAAAGCGAGTCCAACTCGTGATCAGGCCGTGGTGAATTACACACACACACACACACACACACACACACACACACACACACACACATATACAGACACACAATACACACACAGGCATACCACCACCCACGCCCCCGGCCATTTCCGTGTAACCAGTAAAACCCACCTGCACGAGTCCACTTTCCTTCCTCTCTCACGATCCTCCTCCATAAATCCTCCTTGAAAGCCTCGTACATTTGTTACTTGTGTTTCTTTTCGCTTATGTTGTTATTGTTGTTGTCTGGTCGAGTGATTGTTGTTAATGTTGTTGTTAAGTCGTCATTTATATTGCCATTGTTGCTGCTGCCGTTGTTGTACTAATGTATGTAGTGAATTTTGTTTATTTAAGATGTTTTTGTACATGATGATCCTATCTGTTTTATCAATGTACTTACTTTTACCTTGACATTTATTTTCAAATTTTCTTTTACTTGCATCTCTCAGTGCTTCATGATACATTTATTTATGTATCTATTTTCGAGGGATATTCATTGTTTGTTTCTTTAACGTAGAAGGTCTAGACTCACCTTTATACATTTTTTTTTCGAACCTGAGGCTAATCATTTCCTTATACGGCGTATTGTATATCACTTTTTTACAACTGCTGCTTAAACTACTGACTATTTTTTTCCTATCACGTATGTCTCTTTACAGCACTAATTAAAAAAATATTATACATTTAACTAAGGAAATCGATTCTAAATCAGTGAATACAACACACACACACACACACACACACACACACACACACACACACACACCGCTCCGGTAGCTCAGTCGGCTAGAGCGCCGCATTGCGAGGCTTCACGGCCAAACAGGCGGCGGTTCGAACCCCGCTCAGGCCGGCTTCTTTCCGTTGACTAAGAGTGGTTGCTGTCCCTCCTTGAGCAAGGGAGATGGGGTGTGTGGTGTGGGAGGTCCTGGCAGTACCCAGAGATCGACGATAATGAGCATGCACTTGCCCATGTCAGGAGGGTACCTGCAGGCGAAAGCGAGTCCAACTCGTGATCAGGCCGTGGTGAATTACATGCACACACACACACACACACACACACACACGCACACACACACACACAGTCACAATGAGCCACACACTGTCACCAGGTCGAGGTTCCTCCATTCCTCCTCTATTGTTCCCACTCTTCCTCAGGCATTTTCCTTCTTCTCCTCCTCCTCCTCCTCCTTCTCCTTCTTCTGTTCTTTCTTCTTCTTCTTCTTCTTCTTCTTTTCTTTTCCTTACGTTCTTCCTCTTCCTCATCCTCTTCATAGTTGAGAGAACGACTCAATCTCTTCAAGTGTGAATAGAGATGATTACGATTTGTTCGTATGCAGAACTTAAGATCCCAAGTAAAAATAATAACGGTCAATCAATTCAAGCGAAAGAATGCAGTGCAGATATCAGTTCGTTTTTTTCTTGAATAATATTCTGTCACTGGTACAGTCTTCCTACGGACATAATTAATGCGAGAACGATCATTTTTTATTGAAAATAACACTGACCGCTACGTTTCTTCGTCAAGAGTGAATTGAACGGTTCTGTACTCTCATAGAGGAAGTGCATTGATTTGTTTGGTAGGTCCTTGATGTTCCCGACGAGCTGATCAAATCACTTAATTTAAACTGACAGCCTCGTTATACCAATAGACTTTCTATAGCCTTATTTTCCATGTTTCTATATTCACTTTTTACTCCTCCTTTTCCTCTTCTCCGTCCGATACAACTTTTTTTCTCCTTTATCTTCACTCTTATACTACTTTACCAGGTGCTCCTCAAAAACTAATGTCCTCTTTTCCCTTTTATAATCTCTCCTACTAAACGTGTCATTTCTTTATTCAGTTTATATTTTATTTTCCTCCTCCTACTAATCCTGCTCTTTCTCCCTCGCCATCCGTTGTAACCACTTTATCTTTTATCACTCCTCCTCTGCTATCTTTTTTTTTTTCACGTCAGTTTTCCTCTCACTCGTCTTCTTCTCCCATTTCCTCCTCCTCCTCCTCCTCCTCCTCCTCCTCCTCCTCCTCCTCCTCCTCCTCCTCCTCTCCTTCCTCATCTCCCACATGACATCCTCACCACCTTGTTCATACCTCCTTCACTCCCTCCCAGTCTTCTTCACCTTCCCTTGTTTTTTTTTTCCCTCCCTTCCTCCACTCATCAACACATTTGTATTCTTTCAGAATTGTTGATAACGACAAAGAAATTTATGTAAAGTTAGAATACTACCCTCTTCGTCAAGTCCGCAGATGCTCTTTACAGTGAAGACAACTACAATTACGACGAACAGGACGCGGCTTGGGACGTAAAAAAAGAAAAATAATGTGGTGTGTTAATATCTTTCTCTCTTTTTTTCTAAACGTTAAGCTGTTAATTTCTTTCTTTTGATCGCTGTTTTCTGGGGGTCGCGACAGGTCTACACACGCTTCGACAGGCATTCGTTATACAGCTTTAGTGGTACTCTTTTTCTTGCCTTTAGTTATATGACAATTATTTTACCTCTGTCTCCTTTTGTCTTTTTATTACGCTTCTCCTAACTCCATACTCCGCGTTTGAAAGTCGGTGGCTGGTATTCGCATTTCGACAGCAGTTCTCACAAGCCGCTATTACTTTTTTTTTAAGCTGAATGATGATTCTTTTGCTTTTGTCTTCTTTCAAATATACTTTCTTGCTCCTATCGATGCATTTAAATGTCTGGTTGGTATAAAACTAATGACGGCCATTACTTCGTTCGACATACTATCATAATGTGTATATTTTATATTGTGTTCTGTACCTTATCAATTCCCATTTCATATTTTTTTTTAACTATCTATTTTTTTATCATAAACGTATCTGAAGGTGAATGCCTGATACAATCTTTTCCACATGGTTCCCAGTAACCGATCCTTTTATTCTACTTATTTACTTATATGACAAACTTTCTTTTTATGATATTTTTTCTTACCTTGGTTACTCTACGATCACAGTGACTATTATTTTTTTTTTCTGTCTCTCTACGTCTTTATCAGACATCTCGATTTCCTGTATAAGAAAATATATGTGACTGTGTGCCTGGAATACATTGACCTAAACACAAGGATATCGTATTCAACACCAGATAAAAGGAACAAGATATTTTTTCTCTTTCTTTCATATTTTTCCCGAGACAAGTACAAGGCTATCCGCACGCGACCACGTAAGAATGCTCAAAATATTTACAGAGGCTTAAAGCGACGATCCTTCAGTCCTGCCGCGTCAAAACAGCGCTGGTTGGTGTGTGTGTGTGTGTGTGTGTGTGTGTGTGTGTGTGTGTGTGTGTGTGTGTATTGAAATGCAGATGTTTCAGAGGATCAATAGGGCAGACAGGGCTAGGACAGAAACGAGGATGTGGAAGAGGAAAATGAAAAGAATGATATAAGTAAAGGGACGAGGATGCATATGTAAAGTTGATTACTAAAAGAATAAAACAAAATATGAAGGAAGATGAAAAGGAAAAAGAACGGAGAGAAAGGAATACATGAATGAAGGAGGAGGAGGAGAAGGAGTGGGAGTAAGTGAGGAGGGGAGAGTACGAAGAGGATGAAGATGAGGAGGGGAGGAGGAGGATAAGGAGGAGGACCCTTCAGACAGGTGCCTCGTAAACATTCTTAAACGAGTGAGAAGACGCACGTGTCACTTCTCTCTGCCTCTCCCCACCTGCCTCTCTCCTACCTCCTACATCCCCTCCCCACCTCTCCCTTATCTCCAACTCTCCTCCAGTCACCCCTCGTACCTCTGCTCCCCGCCTGCCCCCTATCTTCACCTCTCCTCCAGTCACTCCTCTCACTGCCGCTCCCCACTTCTCTATCTTTCTCTTCCACTTTCCTTGTTAGTCCTCTCATTGCACCTCTCTAATTCCCCTCCCACTTTCCTTTCTTTTCCGTTTCATTACACCTTCCCACCTTCCTCTCACACTGCCTCTCTCCTTCCTGTCTCTTCTCACACTGCCTCTGTCAACCTTCCTTTCACTACCCCTCCCACCCTTCCTCTCATGCATCCCTTCTCATTTTTTTACCTCCCGCCTTATATCCTTCTTTACAACTCCCAACTTCCCACTTCATTGCCTCCCTCCTTCTCATTCTCTCCCCCCTACTGTCGTTCATCTTACTGCCTCACCTCATCCTCTCTGCTCTTCAGGTACTCTCTGGTGTGTGTGTGTGTGTGTGTGTGTGTGTAATTCACCACGGCCTGATCACGAGTTGGACTCGCTTTCGCCAGCAGGTACCCTCCCGACATGAGCAAGTGCATGCTCATTATCGTCGATCTCTGGGTACTGCCAGGACCTCACACACCACACACCCCATCCCCCTTGCTCAAGGGGGGACAGTAACCACTCCTAGTCAACGGAAAGAATCCGGCCTGAGCGGGGCTCGAACCGCCGCCTGTTTGCCCGTGAAGCCTTGCAGCGGGGCGCTCTAACCAGTTACGCCACGGGAGTGGTGTGTGTGTGTGTGTGTGTGTGTGTGTGTGTGTGTGTGTGTGTGTGTGTGCAAAGAAACTCCTTAATCGGACTCCTGTTTGAGAAGGACTCCTGCAGGAAACAGCCTTATATGTCAAGCCAAGGTTTGTGTTGTAAGGCAGCCAAATGACTTTCGTTTCTTGTGTGTATGTATATATATATATATATATATATATATATATATATATATATATATATATATATATATATATATATATATACTGATAAAAGATAGATAGACGGACAGACACTCGGATAGTTAGATATATAAAAAGACAGGTCAATAGATAGCTCTAAGAGGTAGGAGAAGTGGGGTTTGTGTCATGATTATAAGGTTTTTGGTAAGATATATACTGCCGAAAAAGGGGTGCTGTCTAGAATGTTGACATTTGCAAGATTTATTTCAATAACATGCATAGGAATGTTAGTTTCCATAGATAAATATTAGCATTAACGGCAATTTTTTTTTTATCAGCATTATTTTCTGTAATCATCCTTTTTATTAAAAAAAAATATGAAGTTTACACGGACGAGTTATTAGGAACAGACGTGTGCATGAATTTTGCTTTTTTAATACTTGCATGTTGTAATCATGTATTGTTATAAAATCTCAATACACTTTAATAAATAAAAAGTTTCGCAAGCGACAATGAACTCGTTTTTCTTTTTGTGTGTGGATGAAAGCAGTTACAACGTAATATTTATTTAGATGAGAGTAGCCCATAGTCAAATATTGAATAGGTATTTTAATTTCATTGTGCTCGACTCGACGAAACAAGGCTTTGGTTCCGTGAACAATCAACAGTCCTCATTATGTGTTTCTACCAGCTTTATTCACTCTTTTATTAATTCTCTCTCACTCTACTTTTTTAACTTGTTGCTTTCCTTTCCTTTCTCTCTACCTTCTACATGAGCATACAATCTCTCTCTCTCTCTCTCTCTCTCTCTCTCTCTCTCTCTCTCTCTCTCTCTCTCTCTCTCTCTCTCTCTCTCTCTCTCTCTCTCTCTCTCTCTCTCTCTCTCTCTCTCTCTCTCTCTCTCTCTCTCTCTCTCTCTCTCTCTCTCTCTCTCTCTCTCTCTCTCTCTATATATATATATATATATATATATATATATATCTATTTATCTCATCACACACACACACACACACACACACACACACACACACACACACACACACACACACACACACACTTTAGCGTGACTTCAGTTTTAATTATTGACTTAAAGGCTTCATGGAAAGTTTAGCCCAAAATTTTGCTTTCATTTGATACCAATCTTTCTATAATAATTTTGTGAATAGTAATTCTTGGATTGCTTACAAATAAATGTACGTCTTGATGCGCCCTTTCATGTGCGCGCGCGTGTGTGTGTGTGTGTGTGTGTGTGTGTGTGTGTGTGTGTGTGTGTGTGTGTACGGTTCATGATTTCAGTATTTATTTCAGTGTGTACACACGTCACTGTTTATTATCCCTTCATCTTCACTGTTTACTCGGCTGACAAAGCACCTCTGTTCCATTGGTTTATTTACGTTCAAGTGTGTATGTGTGTGTGTGTGTGTGTGTGTGTGTGTGTGTGTGTGTGTGTGTGTGTGTGTGTGTGTGTGTGTGTGTGTGTGTGTGTGTGTGTAATCATGTGCGTGCGAGTTTTTTTTCATATTTATGGGTGTGTTCTTTTTGCACTTATGCTTCTGTGAGTGTGCGCGCGCGTGCATATATGTGTCTGTGTGTGTGTGTGTGTGTGTGTGTGTGTGTGTGTGTGTGTGTGTGTGTGTGTGTGTGTGCGCATTTTGTTCATATGTATCTATATGCTGGTGTGTGTGTGTGTGTGTGTGTGTGTGTGTGTGTGTGTGTTTGTGTGTGAGTGTGTGTGTGTATTTTTGTGTGTGCATTTTGTTCATATGTACCTGGTGTGTGTGTGTGTGTGTGTGTGTGTGTGTGTGTGTGTGTGTGTGTGTGTGTGTGTGTGTGTGTGTGTGTGTTTATGTTCGTGTGTCACTCATTTATCATGGTTTGATCACGTGCTGGACTCAAGACCGCCACCTAGTACTCCCCCTGAATGAGTTTGGTGCTGAAGTGACGGATCTTTTAACACGGCTGGAGCCTCACATCACACCCTCACACACCCTGGAAGCGCGAGACAGCTCCCGACTTACGATCACTATCTAATCACTACACAGATTAAAGTAGACTGCTGATACGGGTATCTAACCAGGGGTCTCTTGGTTATGAATCAAGTGCCCTATTCCCTGTGCTGCAGAGATCCTTTTTTATTGTCCCAGTTATTGTATAATGGATTTAATAATTTCATATTGACCTGTCATTACATATACTTTTTTTTTAAATCGACTGAAAGTCATCAATGTCTTTTGCCAACGCCACTTCAACTTCCAACTCGTTCTAAGCATCAATACTTTTGTTTGCAAAACTAAACTTTATGGTGTTGGTCAATTCTGGAACGAACAATATGATCCAATATTACTCATTTCTGTTTTATGAGGAGTGTTTAGCAGCAGTTTTTAGCATATTTATATATTTTCTTTTCTTGTAGAAAGTGGAGGCAATTGACGTGATGTTGCCTATTTTCTTAGCAGGCTTACTCCTCTTCAAATGTCAATTACTTCCTTCGCCAGAGGTGTCTGAAGTGCAACATGGATGGCGAGTGGGAGTCGCACGAGTCAAAGTTTTTTATTATTTAAAAACTGTAATTTACTATTCTCTCTCTCTCTCTCTCTCTCTCTCTCTCTCTCTCTCTCTCTCTCTCTCTCTCTCTCTCTCTCTCTCTCTCTCTCTCTCTCTCTCTCTCTCTCTCTCTCTCTCTCTCTCTCTCTCTCCCCATTCATCGATCAAAGAAAATATAAGGTGTGTGTGTGTGTGTGTGTGTGTGTGTGTGTGTGTGTGTGTGTGTGCGCACGCGCGCGCGCGATGAATATATCTGATAAATACAAAAAAAATACAAAAAACACCCACCGCCACTTCAATATTTTCCTGCACAGCTCATTTTACCCCGCCGCGCCTCACCTCACCACGGCTCGACACACTCAGACCTCTCCCAATCAGGACCTTTAAAACCCAAGAATGACTAACGAACCTGCAAAAAATCCAATGCAAAACACAGGCAGGGAAGGAAGCAGACAACACAGAACCGGCGCCCCCGGTACACACTCACCTATTAAGGGTACCTGTATTGATAATCTGACTCGCAACACAACTAAGTTAACATTGATTGGTTCATAAAGATATGCCGCAGATTATAATGATTCCAGTCCGGTGCGTTGCAGTCAGTCTAGCAGGAAGGCGCGGCATGGAATGGTGAAGGTGATGGTAGGAGGTGAGGGTGGCGGTGGGTGTTGGGGTGAGGGCATGGTCCCTGTTCGCCTGCCGCTTTGGGTCAATAGTTCGTGCGTGCCGCCGTGACCACCCACAGTGACCTGCCTACGTTGCCAGATATATAAAGGTAATTGTGTGTGTGTGTGTGTGTGTGTGTGTGTGTGTGTGTGTGTGTGTGTGTGTGTGTGTGTGTGTGTAAGAGAGAATGAGACACACAGACGACACAAGCATCGCAACCATACAGTCATCTAGCCAGCAAAACAGCCAACCATGCATCCACCCAGTTAAATATCAAGCCATCTAGCCGGTCAGCCATATATATGAAACCAGCTAATCAGCGAGCCAGCAACCCAGATATAGCCACTCAGGCAGTTAGACAGAACTATTCTCTTACTACTTACCTCCAGATGCTCGGTGAGCTTGCCATCCAGCTAGGCGCCCAAATCACTGGAAATGAGAATGGAAGATGTGAGTGTGTGTGCGCGTGCACGCATATGTGTGTGTGTGTGTGTGTGTGTGTGTGTGTGTGTGTGTGTGTGTGTGTGTGTGTGTGTGTGTGTGTGTGTGTGTGTGTGTGTGTGTGTGTGTCATCATATTTCCACAAACTCTCAAGTTTTCTAGTAGTACATTCGACCTCTCCGACATATAAATATATCATAATACCACCACCATCACCGTTACTAACGCCGCCACCGCCCACTGGTGTCGAAAACTTGCACTATTTACAGGAAAGAGGAAACGTTCCCCGATGCACGTTATAATTTTAGCCGAGTTACCTTCACAAGTAATTATCATCTTGAGGCAGGCGAGGCTTGATGTACGTGTGAATGAGGCCACGTCGCCTTCACCTGACCCTGGGAAAGAACCTTTTCGCGTTCCTTCGTTCTCTTCTTCCTTCTCTTCTTCCTTCTCTTCTTCCTTCTCTCTCTCTCTCTCTCTCTCTCTCTCTCTCTCTCTCTCTCTCTCTCTCTCTCTCTCTCTCTCTCTCTCTCTCTCTCTCTCTCTCTCTCTCTCTCTCTCTCTCTCTCTCTCTCTCTCTCTCTCTCTCTCTCTCTCTCTCTCTCTCTCTCTCTCTCTCTCTCTCTCTCTCTCTCTCTCTCTCTCTCTCTCTCTCTCTCTCTCTCTCTCTCTCTCTCTCTCTCTCTCGTGCGTGCGCACCTGCAAGGCGAGGCCGGTGCATCCCTGGCCATGACTAAAAATCCCCCGGATAGCTAGTGGAAGGAGTGGTCATGCAAGGGAAGGAGGACAGGGTGGGAAACAGAATGATCACTAAGGAAGAAAGAGGTTTAGTCAGGTGAGGGAGAGGGGAAACTAAGTATCTTCGAGAGAAAAGGATAGTGGTCGTAACATATGGCCTCAAGTCAGAATACAAACCACTACATACAACATAATGATGCTATGATTATTTCTTTAATTTCATTTTTTTACTAATATCACTAAATCCTTATCGCAGCATCGATAAAGCTAACATAGTTTATGGGAAAGCACATTGATTTTGTGTGGATATTTTTGGCCCACTACAACTGTTGGGGTGATAATATAAAGAACTTGAAAAATAATTGTTCGTTGTTGGGTTTCTTAAGTATGATGAGCCAAAATGCTGAGTTTCTGAGGTAAAATGAAGAAGAAATGAAAGTAAGCTTGGTTACGGTTAAGCTAGACTTGTGGAAGACGTGTCAAAGATGTTGGAGCATTCTAAATTAACAATGTATTTCTTATGAGGTTGCTTCATCTTAAGAATTTATTCAAAAGATGTCAAATTGCTGTAGACCAATGACTATGAACTGAAGCTATGTTTAACAGCTGGAACAGGAGCGGAAGATACCATTCATAAATGAAATTTTACTTAGAGCTGCAAGTTCACTTGAAGAAGAAACACATGTATACATATTTCCTACTTTCCTTCCTCAGCATGAGACTTGACAAGCAGCACAGCATAGCCCACCACTAGGGAAAGGAGGTACCAGGAGGTAGTGAATGCTAGAGCTGCAGAAAAGAGAAAATTGAGACAACAACAACAACAAAAACAATAGACAAAAACAACACAGACAAAAACAACACAGACAACAACATCAACAACAACAACAACAACAACAACAAAACACACACACACACACACACACACACACACACACACACACACACACTGCTCCGGTAGCTCAATCGGTTAGAGCGCCGCTCTGCAAGGTTTCACGGCCAAACAGGCGACGGTTCGAGCCCCGCTCAGGCCAGAGTCTTTCCGTTGACTAGGAGTGGTTACTGCCCCTATTTGAGCAAGGGGGATGGGGTGTGTGGTGTGTGAGGTCCTGGCAGTACCCAGAGATCGACGATAATGAGTACTTGCTCACGTCGGGAGGGTACCTGCTACCTGGCGAAAGCGAGTCCAACTCGTGACCAGGCCGTGGTGAATTACACACACACACACACACACACACACACACACATACACAGCCCGCCACCAGCCTCCATAGAAGCTGTCCCACGTAACTACTGATGATAAGATTGTCTATTGATTTGAAAGTGCTTGTAATGCTTCCTCCGTTGTGTGGAAATGGTGGAATGTTCGGAACACAGAAAGCAAAGCTTATCCAAAAGAAAATAAACCAGAACCTGAAGAAAATGCGCCGCTGAACATAAAATTGATTCCGCAAGAAGCAAGAACTTGTTTATATCTTTATTCAAGAAAACAAGAGATGGGCGTGACGCTGACCCCTGACCAGACAGAGGAGAATAAAAGGGTTGGTGGAGAAGGGGGAAAAAACGGTGGAAAAATTGAACGTTGAGGAAACAAGGTAAGAAATGTATAAGATGATCGAGAAAGTTTAGGGGCAAAAAAGAGAGAGAGAGAGAGAATAAAAATCAGAGAAAGAAGAATAAAAAACGAGAAAGACAGAAAGAAAGAAAGAGAGAAAGAGCATGCGAGCGAACTGAAGGAATAAATACACTAATGCGATGGAAAGTATATGTAACAAAATAAAAAGAAGACATTGTGAGACAGGATTAGGAAGAGGTTGGGCGAGTTACATGGAAACAGAAAAAGCTGAGTTTAGAGAAAACGGTTAAAAGCAGGAATTAGGAGGTATGGAATTATAGAAAAAAACATTGCTAAACATTCATTGACAAAAAAAGAAATTAGAAAAATAAAAGAGAGGGCATTTACAAGAGTTGAGACTTTCGTAGATGGGAGGCAATAGAGAAGTTTATCCAAAGAGTATGAAATTATCAAGGTAAGCGATAAGGGCTCTTCTCATCTGTCTGCATTACTTTGACATAACGTTATATTTTTCTTACTAAATGACTGTACCGAAAATGCATTCAACACTGTAGCATGACAGATTAAACTTGAAATAAATCAGCAACCTTTTCAAGCTCGTTGGCCACGCCGATACACATTTCCACATCTCACCGTTTCCAATAAATTTACCAGGAAAGTGAACAATTGGATTCACTGTCTTAAATATATTTACAGAACAATAATTTACCCCCCTACTCAGGTCCACCAAAACAATGATTAACTTCAGGTGACGATTGACTCCACTGTTTGAAGTTTTATCAGCCAGTGAACGTGGAATGAATTTGAGACCACTTCCAAGCGTGTACGAAGCTGCTGCTGCCAACACATGCCACCACTATATGGCCGGGAGCACACGAGCGACTTTGTGTTCGCCACGCAGTGGCGCCACACTGAAGCGTGTTTAAGCAACTGTGTCTTGACTGAGCCACACCACAGAGTCGCCCATGTGTATGGGCACACGCCACTGCGCCACGCCCCGTGCCCTTTGAGACCTCAATTCCAGCATGGACTCTGAGGACGAAGCAGTTGCATTACTTCTGCTTCTGCGGCGCCGAATCCATCTCTCTGAAGCCGGGCACGAAGATGTCACACGTCTCCTCCCATGCCTTGGCTTTTGCAATTTTATTGCTGTAGTCATTGCAGCGTACGTCCCATATCGCTGGTCGTTCTTCAATTTCAATAATAAATCGATCTATATCGAGTGTAGTCATGGTATGGTAAAGAGCAAAATGTGTCATTTACTCCTCAACGTTTAGCATGTGACTGTCTGCCAGGCAGCACGTGTCCGTCGCTCAGCCACAGTCGTTCGTGTGCGCGGGTCCTCGACACAGAGCCGCGCCACCCTGTGGCGGGGATCAGCGACAGCTCGCCACAGTCGCTTGCCACAGACGCTCGTGTGCGCGGCATAGCTTCTATACAATGGAAACCTATAGGAAGCCACATCCCCGCCACACACCGACGCTACGACGTGGCGCCACAAAGTCGCTCGTGTGCTCCCGGCCTATCTGTCCATCTGAAAGTGGCATTCACCTGATGGGGGTGACTACCCTTCTGGACTCATCAGGTTGGGCTGCGTCGTGCAGATAATTACTGTATAGATGCAGTGATTCGAGTCTTTACGTCAAAAAACGACGAAGCATTTTAAACTAAATTTTATGAGGCCATTGACTTACGCTGCAAAAGAAGGCAAAATATTATTCTGTTTAAAACGGCAATCGCAGCCATTACAACTTAATTCACTGGACCTTATAAGAGAGTTTTACACCAAACTACACAAAAACGACAAATATAAACAAAATCACCTCCGCAATATTTTTTGCTATCTTAGCAAAACAGCTGACGAACCAGTTTTGCCTTGAGGTGGATGGTTAATATATTCCGGTTAGTATTAATGTATTCTATTTTTTTCTGCCACCTTAGTAAGACCTGCCATCCTCTTTATCGTCCGCAGAGTCCTTGGTATCTATTTCTGGAGCAATTCTAGTGGAATTTTTTTTTCTCCCAGGTGGAACTGGATGGGCACCGGACCCCCTGTCACGAGACGAGATAATTCTGTACAATTTCTCAAGTCTTGCATTATACCGTTTGATGAAGCGAACAAACCATAAACATTGGCATCATGTAACACGCATAAATTTTACAAATAAAAAAAAAATATTAACTTTTGGAGCAAGTGAGAAAACAACACTTTGCGGGAAGACTTCTTCGAGCCAGTATCCCCTTTCCTCCCTCAGGCTCCGTTTATTCTTCAATCTCTGCTCATTCAGGCACTGCCTCCTCGCCGGGAGCATCAGCAGATTCAGACAAATGCGCGCGAGTCCGCACGTGTGTGTGTGTGTGTGTGTGTGTGTGTGTGTGTGTGTGTGTGTGTGTGTGTGTGTCGGTATATAGCCTAACGTCCTGAGCAGAAAGGTTGAGCATTTACACTAACACGAGGCGGTGGCTGAATGGATAGCGTGCCGGCGCCGCGTTCAGGACGACGCGAGTTCAATCCCCGCCCGGTGCCACCAAGCTGGGATTTTTCAGCCGCCGCCGAGTGGCTTAAAACTACCCACATTCTGTCCAGAAGAACACTTATCAACCCGGACTCTAGATTCTAGGATTAAAGATGAGCTCCGGGAGGGCAGCATGAGCCAATGAAGATGGCGCCACTATAAACACTCGCCTGCGCCAGAACGGGCTAGGCCGTCCATCAGGCCCCACCGGGAAGAAGCCTTGGGCCGACCATCTCCGCTGAGCAAACTCAGGAAGATGCCACCTTTAGCAAGGCAACTTGGAAAAAAAAGCTACATTCGATTTATATGTGACGCAGTGTGTGTGTGTGTGTGTGCTGTGTGTGTGTGGTGGGAGCAAAGAAGAATGTGTGTGTGGGTGTGAGGAGATGTGCAGCGAAGGCGCCAGGGCTATGTTGTTTACGAATATTGTTTAAACTGACTAAGTGGTTTTCTCGCTCAACATGTCGGGGATGCTATGTACTACCAGGTAATGAAAAAAAAAAAAAAAAAAACCATATTCGTGTAACACTACTACGTTAACAGGCATTCCCTGTTAAAAGGTGGGTGTCCTAAATGCCCCGCGCTGTTACGCTATATCGCGCCAACACATAGCTTAATTTACTTCCCCAGGAATAGTCCGCACGTAAAGGTGCACTAATAGAAAGTATTAATTTCTCGACGGATGCCGAATGTGAAATGACGTACTCTGCTGCTCAAGAGCATTTCTCCACAGACGTTGACTGGCGGACATTGAAAAAATTCGCTGCGCTAGCAATACAAGTGCCATTTATAAAAGACATTATCCAAAAGCTCGTAAACAAACGCCCAGCTCTTGGTCATCCTTTCTTAGACATAAAAGTCGTTCTGCTGGAACTTTCAGACCAGGAAACACGCATAGTGTCTGGCCAGTGATATTTCCAAGCAAATGGATCACGACTCCTTGGATCTTCACAACAACCACCGCTGACCTTGACCAGCCACCACCAATTTTTAGAAATTGATAACTTTTTTTTTTATAAATCACCATAACTGCCTTATCCTTGGGGCTCCACTAAATGTTTTGGAACAAATCGTATAAACAATCATATGCTGAAGATTTCATAAAGCCAGTCAAAACCCGACTCGAATAGAAATAGCCAAAATCGACATGAAATGGGAAAAAGACTGAAAAAAAAACTACAATTCCCTAAAATCGAAAATCCACTGTTGTTTGACACTTCAAAAAAATCTGAAAATCAACAGTACTTTAGTCCTGTTACCCAAGGTAGCAATATAACTACAACTAATGCTCTAATTTTTCGTCGCTTTACATTTAAAAAGGCATAAAAAGAAAACGGGAACAAAGTGCGAAGGACACTGGATAACAAAATATTTTGGAAAATCCAGGGTTTTTGTCCGGCTGGGATTGAACTAATTTTGATGCCTCTGAGTCGAAAATGACCTTGGTAATTTGGCATCAAATCTTAGGTCAAGATTGGTTTGACCGGCTGGACAAATTTTTTTGAAAGCTCGATTTTTCGTAAAAAAACAAATTCTGTCGACGAGCCATCGCTGAGAAACCCTGACGATTTTCCGTTTTCCTCAAGAAATAGAATCCTAACGTATCAAAAGCTTCATTAACTTTTATTTACTCCATCAAGTTTTTAAGCATATTAATACTTCTAAATAAACGTTACGTGACACCAAAATTTCAGTGTTCTAACGGCATAAATCGGCGTTTGCTTCGATGTGACCCAGAATGCGTGAGCGAGCTGCTGGTTGTCTCATCTTCACGCGACCAGCAGTCGCCAACATGACCATCCCTGACGCCACTGGTACCTCTCCTCCATATCTGGCGCATAAATGTCTGATGGAACACTCCCAATATGTCGCTACTTATCGCCCAAGGTTCTAGGAAACTTATCCATGTGTGAGAATAGGAAGTGCATCTATATAAATCAACTCATCAAACGCGAGCCTTATTTTGAAAAGCCTATCATGCTGCTGATAGGTCTGGCGTGGTTTGCTGCCTATTTCGTTTCCCCCAGGACAGTTGTTCACCCTCCACAATACGATTTCAGGCAGCGCGTGATATCATGGGTTTTGGAACTCTGTGTCGTTGATGAGCTGCCGTGTCATGAGCCATCAGGCGCAAGCCTTCAACTACTCATATATATATATATATATATATCGGCACATATATATAGTATATATATACACCTCCATATTGTCCAAAGCGCGCGTGAACTGTTTCATATATACCCAAACTTCATGTGCGGCAATATATATATATATATATACCTACATATCTTCTCGAGTGACAGACAAGATGTTCGTTTCATGATGGGAAGAAAATAGGATTGACTAACTGCTACCGCGCCAGCCCTCTTTCTTGTACATAGTGTAGACTCTGTCTCGACTGTCCCCACATACCTTATAAAATGCATTTGCATCTGTGAACCAGACTGCGACCAACATTCATATAGGTTCGTGCAGATGATAATATGCTGGCCTCATAGGCGATTTTGTCGGGAAGCTGCATGCTTCACTGCTTCCGCAGTGAATTCTCTTCGCGGAGTTGTGCTCGCAAGAAACTGCTGAGGCAAAGCTGGTTCCCGTTGTGGAGGGCTTTACGCTTCATAAGGCGCTTGCAGCTGCTCATATGAAGAGTCGCCAAGTCTCTAGGATCGTATTGTCCAGAAAATCACGACAGCCGAGTTTAAACCAAAAAAGACCGGCACGACATCTCGGCAATTGATAATCGAGGTCTATCCTCCTGGCCGAAGTAGCCAGATGTAGTCCCTCATGTAAAATTCCTTCTACGAGAACGAAGATACCAGTGATACGCGCGTCCTCACCAATCGCTATCAGGATTTTTCTACTTTGAGTCTAGGGCCAACAGCAACTCTGGAGAAGTCTTCGACAAGCATGAGATCCCGAACACAGATCATTAAAGCTCACCTTGTGAAAAGGGCCAAAGTGTGGACCAGGTGAAACTCCTCTTCTTTATCCTCCCTCAGTCATGTGGTGGTTATTCGATCGTCGCTGTCAAGGAGCTCTCTGTCGCTTGGTACGGGAATAGCCTTCATTTTCGCAGTCGAGTCAATACTTTATTCTGTGTGAAAGGCGAATCGGAATTCGGGGTACTGGAAACTTGTACCGGTGCTGATTGATGCAATAGGATGATGGCGCAGAAGTAACAATCCGATGCATGGTCAAACGGCTCCCTGGCTCATCGGAATCCGGCTGCAATTGAAGTTTCGCGCCGTCCATTCGGAGGTATTTCCGCACGTCTTGTCACACCGTGTGCGGTGCTGTGCGACTTATCTTGGTCGCGGTCACTTCAAAGTAAGCCTGGTAAACCTATCACAAATCTGTGATGTTCTTCTGTCCATGACGGCGTGCTATCTCCACTCTCCGCAGTGCGGCGAAAACGTCAAGGATTATTCACCACGCGACCGTCGCGCCGAAGCCATATCAATGACCTGAAACAGTACTTTAAAAAAAAATATTTCTAATATGTAATAGCAGGACAGCAGCTGAAGTCAGACTGACTGGAGAGTAGCTGCTGAACGTACACCTTTGACCGAGCTAACCACTCCCAGTGAGGTATATATGGGAGGTGAGAAGGGGCTGAAACCCTCAAGACCCTTCCATGTCCTCACTAACCGTTTCCTATTGTCTCACCAACACCGGAAGTAGTTCAGCATGCTCTCTAAAGACAGATCCTCTCTTTATCCACACCACACTACATTCACATAACATATACCTTTTCCAAAATTCAAAATTCAAAATGCTCAATTAAGCAATGCCTCAGGTCCCCGCCTGGGAGGACCTAAATTCCCCAGGAGGACTCCCTTCTGGCTGCCGACCCGAGAGGTGTCTTGATAACTCCTCGACCCTCTTTCTTCTCAATTTCTGCAACATTCGCGGTCTTCGCTCTAATTTTCATTCTGTGGAACATCATCTCTCCTCCTCTAAACCTCACCTTCTCTTCCTTACCGAAACACAGGTTTCTGAGGCTCCTGACAGCAATCTCTCTCTGTTCCTCCTCCTACTATCTCTATCCTAGAATTTCAATCCAAAGCTGGATGTTGCGCCTACGTGCGCAACGACATCACTGCTCTCGTGCCCGACCTTGACTCTTCTGAATTTTCACCATCTGGTTAAGACTTCACTGTCATTCTATTACTAAATACATCTGTGCTGTTATCTCTCACTAACTCTACAACCTATGTAAAATTATTTGACTATTTGAATTCTAATGTTGAGCACATCTTGACCCACTCTCCTTCGCTGAAATCTCCATCCTAGGAGATTTCAATATTCCTCACCAGCTGTGGCTTTCATCCTCTTTCACTGACCATCCTGGTGAACAAGCCTACAACTTTGCTATCCTCAACGACCTAGAGCAGTTGGTCCAGCACCCTACACGTATTCCTGACCGTCTTGGAGATCGGCCCAACATTCTAGACCTCTTCCTTACCTCAAACCCTTCTGCTTATTCTGTCAAACTGTTCTCTCCGTTGGGCTCCTCCGATCACAATCTTATTTCTGCATCCTGTCCTATCGCTCCTGTACATCCTCTGGACCCACCGAAGAGGCGATGCTTCTGGCATTTGCTTCAGCTCGGTGGGACGACCTGAGATGTACTCATTTCCCGTGGAATGATTATTGCTTCCAGGATAGAGACCCCTCTGTGTGCTCAGCGCATCACAGAGGTGATTGTCTCTGGAATGGGCATACATTCCTCGTTCTTTCTCTACTCCTCACGCTAAAAGCCTTGGTTTAATCACGCTTGTTCTCGTGCTGTCAATGATAGAGAGGTAGCTCACAAAGATACCAGAGCCTTCAAACTAATGCTAATTATAGACTTTACATTTCTGCCCGAAATCGTGCCAAATCTATTCTCCGACTAACAAAATTCTTTCATTAATAGAAAATGTCAAAACCTTGCTTTCTCTAACTCTTCCCGTGACTTCTGGCATCTAGCCAAAAAGCATCTCCTCAACTACTTCTTCATCTTTCCTCCACTCCTCAGTCCTGACGCAACACTGCCGTCTCATCTATCTCTAGGCTGAACTCTTCTCTCAAACTTTTTCCTAAAACTCCACTCTGGACGATTCTGGGCATATTCCTCCTACTCATCCCCTCTGACTCCTTTATGCCTGTTATAAAAGATTCTTCAAAATGATGTTTTCTATGCCCTCTCTGCCTCCAATCCTCAGAAGGCTTATGGACCTGATGGAGTGCCTCTATTGTCCTTAAAACTGTGCCTCCGTGCTGTCACCCTGCCTGGTCAAACTCTTTCGCCTCTGCCTGTCAACATCTACCTTTCCTTCTTGCTGGAAGTATGCCTTCACACAGCCTGTACCTAAGAAGGGTGACCTCTCAATCCCTCAAACTACCGTCCCTATTGCTTTACTTTCTTGTCTATCTAAAGCTTTTGAATCAATCCTTAACCGTAAGATTCAAAAGCACCTTTCCACCTGACCTTCTATCTGATCGCCAGTATAGGTTCCGCAGGGGCGTTCTACTGGTGATCTCTATGCTCTTAACTGACTCTTGGTCATCCTCTCTTAGCCGTTTCGGTGAAACTTTTGCTATTGCGCTGGACATATCAAAAGCTTTTGATGGGTCTGGCACAAATCTTCTTTCTAAACTACCCTCCTACGGTTTCTATCCTTCTCTCTGTACCTTTATCTCCAGTTTCCTTTCTGACCGTTCTATTTCTGCCGTGGTAGACGGTCACTGTTCTTCCCCTAAATCTATTAACAGTGGTGTCCCACAGGGTTCTGTCCTATCTCCCACTCTTTTTCTGTTGTTCATTGATCTTCTTTCCAAAACGAACTGTCCTATCCATTCCTACGCCGATGATTCCACTCTGCATTACTCAACTTCTTTTATAATAATACCCACCATTCAGGAACTTAACGACTCATGGCTGGAGGCTGCAGAACGCTTAGCCTCAGACCTTACTATTATTTCCGATTGGGGCAAGAAGAACCTGGTGTCCTTCAACGCCTCAAAAACACAGTTTCTCCACCTATCCACTCGACACAATCTTCCAAACAACTATCCCCTATTCTTTGACAACACCCAGCTATCACCTTCCTCAACACTAAACATCCTCGGTCTATCCTTAACTCAAAATCTCAACTGGAAACTTCATATCTCATCTCTTACTAAATCAGCTTCCTCTAGGCTGGGCGTTCTGTACCGTCTCCGCCAGTTCTTCTCCCCTGCACAGTTGCTGTCCATATACAGGGGCCTTGTCCGCCCTCGTATGGAGTATGCATCTCATGTGGGGGCTCCTCACACAGCTCTTCTGGACAGAGTGGAGGCAAAGGCTCTTCGTCTCATCAGCTCTCCTCCTCATACTGATAGTCTTCTACCTCTTAAATTCCGCCGCAATGTTGCCTCTCTTTCTATCTTCTATCGATATTTCCACGCTGACTGCTCTTCTGAACTTGCTAACTGCATGCCCCCCTCCCGCAGCCCCTTGCACTCGACTTTCTACTCATGCTCATCCCTATACTGTCCAAACCCCTTATGCAAGAGTTAACCAGCATCTTCACTCTTTCATCCCTCACGCTGGTAAACTCTGGAACAATCTTCCTTCATCTGTATTTCCTCCTGCCTACGACTTGAACTCTTTCAAGAGGAGGGTATCAGGACACCTCTCCTCCCGAAACTGTATCTTTCGGCCACCTCTTTGGATTCTTTTAGGGCAGCAGTGGCAGGCTTTTTTTATTAATTTTTACTTTTTTGTGCCCTTGAGCTGTATCCTTTGCTGTAAAAAAAAAAAAAAAAAAAAAAAAATATATATTATATGACATATGAATAAGCTTATAA
>NC_066535.1:1260469-1264527 GCF_024679095.1 Eriocheir sinensis
AGCAATGCATGCACAGATAGGATGGTTGAGCAAACACCAAAGCTGCTTTGGTTCTTGCTTTTAATGTCACATTTTTGATGACTTCTCCTCTGGCTCTGGTGGGAATGATAACTGTTTGGCTTCCATATCTGCATTTCTTTTTTTCTTTTTTACAACAAAGGAGACAGCACAAGGGCACAAAAAAAGAAACAATAATAAAAAAAAGCCTGCTGCTCCTTAGTGACAGAGAAGGACTAACAGCTCAGTATCACCACCACAACAACAACAGACTGTACAGCGGTCTGAACATATCTGCATCTTCTCTTGAATGAACTACTCTACTAGTCTTTAGAGATTCACTCAGAAGATTTATGAATCTCTGCTTCTTGTTTATTGTTCTTTCCTACACTTGTTTATGAATCTCTGCTTCTTGTTTATTGTTCTTTCCTACACTTGTTCTCACAGTTTGTCCACTGAAGCTCTGCCTGACGGGTAATTGTGTCTTGCATTGGTGGGCTGCCATCGTAGCCAGCAAATACTACTGTACCTCTTACTGATGTATACAGTTGACGGAGTGATTAGAATTCCTGTCCACTTTTTCAAGGTGTACACGCTGCAATAAAGCCTCCGTCCAAAATGTGTGCCGTGCCATATTACTCCAGTTGGCTTTCACTGAAATGCGATCCAGTTGAATTATCCTTTGCCTGAAACTCCTGAGGTATGTCCCACATCGCATCAGCAAGTGCTGGCTTGCCTGCCTTTGTGGGCAGCAGTGATGAGTCAAAGAGTGCTGGTGGCCCAGCTCGTGGGTAAAGATGGATCTGGGGTTTTCTGTCCTGACACAGTAAACCACAGCAGGGGAGGATCAGTGATCTGACAGTGTTTTGAAGAAGCTTGTTCCTGCATGGTGCTGAGGAGAGCTTTCCCTTGTCTGGCAGTGACTGACAACACATTCCCTGACCCCCAAAACATTGGCTGTAATTCTTGGATGATGCTTGAGTAATGTTAAAGAAAGTTTTCCAGAATGGCATATGCTAATTTGTTGCATGTTTGCCATATGAGGAATGGCCTGAAATGTTAACAATGTTCCTTCACCTTCAAAACATCGGGTTGGATGAACTTATTTGGTCAAGTAATAAGAAAGTCATGACCCTAAGTAGGTGTTTCTATGAAGGCGGATGCTGATTTGCATAACAATGTGTTTTGAAGGCATTTCACACGTGTATTGTCCTAGCCTCTTTTTGTCAATATTGGGACCTTTCCTGACACAAGGAAAGGGAAACCATTCATGTTGCAATTATGTGCAGGTTAATCAGGGCCTCATATACTGTCCACCTATCATATACTGTCCTGCTATCATATACTGTCCATCTATCATGTACTGTCCACCTATCAAATACTGTCCACCTATCATATACTGTCCACCTATCATATACTGTCCTATATCATATACTGTCCACCCATCACATACTGTCCAGGTACCATATATTGTCCACTTGTCACACTGAAACGTAGCCCAAACATCCTTCTGTCACGACCGTTTCCTCACAATCAGCATTTATATCGAAACTTTTTTTTCCAGGTCCGCCTCTACTCCGCCGGCCTCTCCTGGACAACGACGCCCTGCCCTTGACGTCCCTCGCGGCTGACTCATCTAACCTCTTCTTGAATGGATCTATCGTGTTGGGGCTCACCACATGACTTCTACGTCTGTTTCACTCATCCACCACTGTTGGTAAACCAATTCTTGCCTGTCTTTGTTGAACCTGAACTTACCCAACTTAACCCATTGCTTCGTGTCCTAACAGGTGTGGTGTCATCTGCCATCCACGTATCCTAGGACATCCAATCTGCGCATGCGCGGGATTTGTTTACAAACAAAGGGTGGATGAATTGCGACACGGTACCGTGTATTTGTCGACGTCGACTGCCTATCGCGATATGTCCCACCTGAGTTTTTTTTTAATGTTTTTAAAAGTAAATGTTGACGTATGTTTTGAATTTGAAAATTGTTTGAAATATGAAAGTTTCTTCCTGCACCCTTTGTATGTCAGTAAATGAGGCAAATGAGATATGTCGGTCAATGTGATAAATGAGATAACCTACACCCCTTGTATGTTGGTATATGTGATAAATGAGATAACCTACACCCCTTGTATGTCGGTATATGTGATAAATGAGATAACCTACACCCCTTTGTATGTCGGTGTATGTGATAAATGAGATAACCTATATATACACCCTTGTATGTCTGTTTATGTGATAAATGAGATAACCTATATATACACCCCTTGTATGTCGGTATATGTGATAAATGAGATAACCTACACCCCTTGTATGTCGGTATATGTGATAAATGAGATAACCTGCACCCCTTGTATGTCGGTAAATGTGATAAATGAGATAACCTACACCCCTTGTATGTCGGTAAATGTGATAAATGAGATGTATGTCGGTATATGTGATAAATGAGATAACCTACACCCCTTGTATGTCGGTAAATGTGATAAATGAGATAACCAACACCCCTTGTATGCCGGTAAATGTGATTAATGAGATACCCTACACCCTTGTATGTCGGTATATGTGATAAATGAGATACCCTACACCCCTTGTATGTCGGTAAATGTGATAAATGAGGTAGTCTACACCCCTTGCATGTCGGTAAATGTGATCAATGAGATAACCTACACCACTTGTATGTCGGTAAATGTGATAAATGAGATAACCTGCACCCTTCTATGTTGGTATATGTGATAAATGAGATAACCTACACTCCTTGTATGTCGGTAAATGTGATAAATGAGACAACCTGCACCCCTTGTATGTTGGTACCTACCTATATGTGATAAATGAGGTAACCTACACCCCTTGTATGTCAGTATATGTGATAAATGAGGTAACCTACACCCCTTGTATGTCAGTATATGTGATAAATGAGGTAACCTACACCCCTTGTATGTCGGTATATGTGATAAATGAGACAACCTGCACCCCTTGTATGTCGGTATATGTGATAAATGAGATAACCTACACCCCTTGTATGTCAGTATATGTGATAAATGAGATAACCTACACCCCTTGTATGTCGGTATATGTGATAAATGAGATAACCTACGCCCCTTGTATGTCGGTAAATGTGATAAATGAGATAACCTGCACCCCTTGTATGTCGGTATATGTGATAAATGAGATAACCTGCACCCCTTGTATGTTGGTAAATGTGAGAAATGAGATAACCTACACCCCTTGTACGTCGGTAAATGTGATAAATGAGATAACCTGCACCCCTCGTATGTCGATATATGTGATAAATAAGATAACATACACCCTTTGTATGTCGGTAAATGTGATTAATGAGATAACCTAAACCCCTTGTATGTCGGTACATGTGATAAATGAAATAACCTGAACCCCTTGTATGTCGGTAAATGTAAGAAATGAGATAACCATCACCCCTTGTATGTCAGTAAATGTGAGAAATGAGATAACCTACACCCCTTGTACGTCGGTAAATGTGATAAATGAGATAACCTGAACCCCTTGTATGTCGGTAAATGTGATCAATGAGGTACCCTACACCCCTTGTATGTCGGTAAATGTGATAAATGAGATAACCTACACTCCTTGTAAGTCGGTAAATGTGATAAATGAGATAACCTACACCCCTTATAAGTCGGTAAATGTGATAAATGAGATAACCTGCACCCCTTGTATGTCGGTAAATGTGATAAATGAGGTACCCTACACTTGTATGTCGGTAAATGTGGTAAATGAGGTAAGTTTTGCTGTTTACATCTCAGCCTATAGTGCCGGTAGGCTTTCTTCAGGGGCCTGGTGGTCGGCCCAAGCCCGTCATGACGCAGGCAATTTTTATAGTGGCGCTTTTTTTTTTTTTTTTTTTTTACAACAAAGGAGGCAGCTCAAGGGCACACAAAAAAAGAAAACAACAAGAAAAAAAAAGCTCGCTACTCGCTGCTCCTAAAAAAGAAACGCTAGTTATGCTTTGCTCATGCTTCCCCCTGGAACTCATTTTTTATTCGCTCGTGTGGTTTCTTTTAGAATCCGGGATGATAGGT
>NC_066535.1:1269627-1272127 GCF_024679095.1 Eriocheir sinensis
AACTTTGTGAAGCATCCCCTTTTGTTATTGAGCAGTGGAGCTTCGTAAACTGAGCCTTCCCAAATAGTGCGATGAGGTTCGAATCTTTTTTTTGTGCTGCAGTAATTACATCGTATGTGTCTTTCAATTCTGGTTGGAAGGTGATCAGATTTATCAAGTCTTATTTCTTATGGTATTTTTGTTTTGATTTTTAGAGGTAACCACCCAACCATGATGAGTCTGTGATGCTGATGAAGACTTTGTCGACGCCATAGCCACTTCTGCTGTCTCGCATGATTTGTTCCAAATGGAGATAGAAGATGACATCTAGTGAGTCATATATATACACTGAAAAAGTTCAAAATTAGTGTGATTCATGGCTAGCATGAAGTCCGAAGCTTGCAATAGAACATCAGGTGAATCTTCCATAGGGTATCCTCAAAAATCAGAACAAAATACAAATAAGACTCTCCTCCTCGTCCGATTCAATAGGAAAATCAGTGACAACATCTGCATCGAGTATATCCTGATTTCATCGTCTGTCAGTCTCGTTCTTGAGTTTGGTTTCTGAAACAAAATAAAAATACATGAGATAGGTTTTAAAAATGTTTTTTTTTCTGATTGCTCTAATAGTCTTACTGTAAGCATCAAACGTTTTTTTTTTCCATCTTCGAAACACGATAATAATTTGAAAAAAATGTTATATATATATATATATATATATATATATATATATATATATATATATATATATATATATATATATATATATATATATATATATATATATATATATATATATATATATATATATATATATATATATATATATATATATATATATATATATATATATATATATATATATATATATATATATATACTTATTTATTGACATAAACAATATTTGAAAACCCTAATAAGAACTTGTACATACAACATCGTATGATATAGTAGGCTAAACTTCTTTCAGTTTGTTTCGTAAATATTGACTATTTATTTTTATAAAAATATGTATCCCCATATACCCAGTGAGGAATGGCGGTAGTGATTCTATATAAATATATTTATATTTATTTATTTATTTATATATATTGACAAACAAAAATTGTATATTCTATTTAGACCTTGTAAAATACGATGCAGTGGCTACATTCAGTTAGTTCTACATTGTAATGGTTGTTTATTCTGAGTCAAAGAAGTATTACTCCCTCTGGGGCATGGTGGTAGTGGTCATTATATTAACCACCAAACTAGGCTATATAAATACTACGACATGAGGTTTATGTCATAATACACATTTTTATCACAAAGAACAGGTATAATTTCAATAATAGGAACGTCTAAAACATTCATGATATAATTACACATCAAAACAAAAAAATACAAAGGAAAACACTTACCGGAAGCGCCATCTTCACCTCTCCACATCAAGTTGTAGTCTGATAATGCGAGCTCTGGGGCAACAGAGCGCGGGAACGTGAAGAGACGGTCACTGAGCACGCACGAGGGTGGTCAGTTTTGAAGCGCACTGCTACAATAGTCTAGGGGATTCGTTAGAACAAGTGGTTAATATTCTAACCACTCCAGCCGAAAGGGTTAAAGAGAGAGAGAGAGAGAGAGAGAGAGAGAGAGAGAGAGAGAGAGAGAGAGAGAGAGAGAGTGCGGAGAATGTAGAACGGTTAGGGCAGTGATTCCCAAACTTTTCTGGTTGCGCCCCTAAATTTAGGGCCGTTTTCACAGTCACTTTTGTTTGTTTTGATCGTTACCAATGAGCGGCGATCGCCGCTACCAACAAGAAATCCGCTTTCACAGTCGTCTTTAGCGGCGCTGTTTGTTTGCATCAGTACCAGAGATTGGACCCTCTGTTAACGGAGCTCTGGTAGCCGCGGGGGCTCCTCAATGGAGCTTACCAATGACATTAATTAGTAAATAATACAAATTCTTGCTCTCAAGTGGTTTTATTATTTTTTTAAATAGATGTGAAAAAAATATTAAACAATACAGCAACACGTTGCACGGCTTCAATGGTAATATAAGAAGAAAAAAAATAGATGAATGTGAATGACATGAACTTACTTCACCTGCTGACCAGTAGGTCTAGACGTCCTGCTGAGAATTTCAATTTGATTGATTGATTGTTTATTGTTGCAAAAGTACACAACAAAGAAGAAGGGATGACTTTAATACTTGTCGCCATTATTCACCTGTTATGCCTTCTTGGTCAAACTCGTATTATTCTAGTTAGCCTAATATGTATGCATAGGGCATATTATAACGAAATCAGCCCTATTAAGTAAAGAATAAATGTGAAGTCTGATAAATAAGTGTGAATAATGAATAAATGTAATTGATATAGGTGAAGAGTCTGTCTTGCTGACATCTGCTAATATAAGAGAACTTTAATTAATACTTCTCACCATTATTTCACCTTTTCCGCCTAGGAAATATTAGGCTATCAGCAGATTTGAGGGGTGTATCAGGGAGACGCACCACATTTTTTCATCATATTTATTCTTCA
>NC_066535.1:1277127-1317127 GCF_024679095.1 Eriocheir sinensis
CAGTTATGATAAATTTTCATGTGGCTGAGTGGTTAGCGTGCGTGCCCCGCCTTCACCGCGTTCTGAACGACGCTATTTCGAATCCGCCGCTACCACCTGGGATTTTTCAGTCAACACCGAGTGGCCTAAGACTACCCACATGCTGTCCTGAAGACCACCCATCAACACGCACTGTAGAAGAACAGTCCAAGTCTTTCAAGAATGAGCTCTGGGGGGGAGCTTAAGCCAAGAAAAGATGGCACCGCTATAAACACTTGCCTGCATCAAGATGGGCTGGGGACGACCCCCAGGCCCCTCAAGATACCTTACCAGTGCTACAGGCTCCGACGTAAAAAAGAAATAATAATAATAATAATAATAAAAAAAAATCTCCAACAAATATTCTTTGAATAAAAATTCATGTACTAAACATAAAACACAGAGAAATGAAGTTGTTCATTTCTGTTCTGTTGTTGAGAGTATCTGACACCTAAGTACATTCCCATTTTTAAGGAATCAAAGCCTGATGTAAACAATGAACATATTTCAAGCAGTATTAGAACGAACATATTCCCTGAAATTCATCACTATCTCCACACTTGTGACAATATAGATCTGCCGGGAGTCTGCAAATTGGGGATTTCAAAGAGATGTCCAGGTAGTGGGGGTGTAGAGAGGAGAGGTCACTAGATGCTAAGAAAGACCATGATGGTATACACCCAAAGGTACCTTGCAAGCAAACCAGAGTTGCTGAGTTTCATGAGCGAACCAGAGTCAGGTGTCAGAAATGTAAAGCTGTTCTCCGTGTTCACGGTTGGTATGCTCTCATGCAAAATAAGAGTCTGTGGTACTTAGTAAAAGGAAGCTTTTCGTTGCAATTTGTCAACTCTTCATGGAATAATGATATTTTTTATATAAAATGCTTTTGTATGGGAGTTATGTATTTATTTCTGTTCTAATAGAATTATGCTAAAAGGCAGATATTTCCCTTGGATATCATTTTTAAATTGAATACTGAAAGAAGAAATGTTGACATGAATAAAAAAAAATATATCTGGAATATAAAGTAAAAAGGTTTTTCACAACGACTTCGTTGTGTCATTGCCCAACGTCACCTCTAGGTGACACTCTTTTTGTGCATAAAGTAAAGTATCTAGGAAAAAATGTTCTAAGTAAAAGCCCATATTGATATTGGGAAAAGAAAACTTCCTAAATAAAGCAATGGGATTTCTTGGCTTAAATTAGACTTTTATTTGAACTTGAGTTTCATTCGCACTTACATACACACGAACATAAATAAACATAAGACACGCACAGAACAGTCCTGGATACATGTATGTTTACCTTCTCGACCAACGTGTTTGAAGGAGATAGTATGCATCACCTAATGACCTTCACCCTCACACATGATATAACACTATCCCCCACCCCCCACCAGGAGTATTCAGAAAGACAAATAAGAAACACTCAGTCAAAACACACATGAAGCAAAATATTTAGAGAATGGGGGTGAGAGAGCAAAG
This sequence comes from Eriocheir sinensis, assembly GCF_024679095.1. Taxonomy (NCBI): domain Eukaryota; kingdom Metazoa; phylum Arthropoda; class Malacostraca; order Decapoda; family Varunidae; genus Eriocheir; species Eriocheir sinensis. Next base: position 1,278,630 of record NC_066535.1, read on the forward strand.
TTGTGCTAATCGATGAATAAAAGAGAAAAGTAGAGCGAGGTATAAGAGCGAGTGTTGAAATGTGCAATTAAGAAACAGATCAGTGAACATAAAATAGGTAGACAATGGGACATGGTATGAATACAATCAACAAAGTATTTTAAAAGTTCTATAAAATACCACAAAAGAAAAATTGGAAACATACATTAAGGCAAGTCATTCGAGGACCAAATAGTAGTGGTGACAATATTTAAGAGTCATACAAAGAAGCAGTTATTGACAGAAAAAAAAGGGGAAGCAATAACATTTTCAGGATGAGACGGCAAAAACTTCTGGAAAAAGGCAATCGTAAGCTGTTTTGTGGGGATGACGTGTCGGTTTGTGGCTGGTATTAGTATTATTACTATTAGAGAGAGAGAGAGAGAGAGAGAGAGAGAGAGAGAGAGAGAGAGAGAGAGAGAGAGAGAGAGAGAGAGAGAGAGAGAGAGAGAGAGAGAGAGAGAGAGAGAGAGAGAGAGAGAGTGAGTAAAAGGGAGACGGGAAAGGAATGTAGGGGTATAATGATGGAAAAAAGTACACAGAGACAGACAGTAACACGACAATACAATTAACAATAATCAATATTGAAATACTATCTCGTTCATAAATTTAAATCATAAAGAAAACATATAAAGTTTACAACACACAAAGAAGGCGCACCCATCCACACACTCGTTCTAACACAAACAGTAGCAGCAGTAGGAGGCATTCACCCACCAAACACTCACCGCAACACAGCTCCATAATAACTACAACTACTATAACTACTACTGCTATTACCTCCCATGTCACCCCCACCCGCCACCGCCACCAAGGACCCCACTTGCTCACTAGCCTAATAGGGATAGCCACCACGAACCCCCAAAGAATATATTACTCATTTTAAACCTTTAACCCTACCGCCTAAGGCATAAATATAGTGTGTATTAATATATGGCACACTCGGGATGACTAGAATACAGTTTAAATCATGGACGGATTCTTCTCGTTCTTTTTTTCTTATTGGCACTGATTAATGTGTACTTTGCAATGAAAGAAATATAGAAAGATAGAAAATACTTAGATAGATAGACGTATATATATATATATATATATATATATATATATATATATATATATATATATATATATATATATATATATATATATATATATATATATATATATATATATATATATATATATATATATATATATATATATATATATATATATATATATATATATATATATATATATATATATATATATATATATATATATATATATATATATATATATATATATATATATATATATATATATATATATATATATATATATATATATATATATATATATATATATATATATATATATATATATATATATATATATATATATATATATAGAGAGAGAGAGAGAGAGAGAGAAATATCACTATGAAACTCATTGGTCACCACATCAACAACTCTGCGGACATTTCATATTCATCTTTGATCAATGACGACAACCTTGCCGTGAACGGATGGTGACGGCAGTCCGTACGTAGCCTGAGGAAAGGTGTACATCAGGAAGGCACAATGGTTGCAAAAATTGAAAGTTTGTGTAACGCTTCAATAAATCTTAGAAACTTAAGTATAAGTAAATATTATGAAACTAAAACAAGGTAAGTGTCACATTAGAGCACAGGAGCACAATGCTCCATCAAGATTTGATGACATATTACTTAATTAAATGTAAAGAAGAAGTAATCACATGGAATGTTGTCACTAAAAGTAAAACTCGTTGTGTCATATACAAACTGAATAACACCGGAGACACTAAACTTTTCAAAAATTATTTAACCCTTATCAGCTGTATTTAGCAACATAAACTTGATATGAACTGATGAGTGTGTCATTTTCGTATTGCACTTGTCAAGAATGTATAATTGTTTAAACGTTAAAAGCACCAATCAAATAATATTTTGTCACATTCTTCCCCCGCGAGGCTTTCTACGGACTCTAAAAAAGTCTCCCACAACACAAATAATCTGTTTTAATTTTTCAATATGGACTGGAAACTGTATTATGACGATAATCTGTTTGAGAAGCGTCTTAGTGATGACAGGCCTCAGGTAGCCAGCGCGGCGTGCTGCGTGTGCTGTTGCTGCCAGGGACGAGGTGTGTCGCAGCCCAGGGTGAAATTAAATATGTCCGTGTCACTGGGTGGAGTAAGGTATGGAAGGGCCTCGAGGTTGTCCTGGAAGAGTCCCGACTCCGCGGCGCCGCAAAGGAGGGTCACCAGGTCCGGATCTTGAGTGTAGGTAGGAGGCTGCTGTTGCTGCTGCTGTTGATGGTGCTGCTGACCCTTGCTGGGCACGCTGCTGGGATGGCACAAGGCTGCCTGGGGCTCCTTGGTTTCCTTGTCCTGGTTTAGGATGCCCGAGAGCACCCAGGCGCATGTGTCCTGCGGTGCATTGCCGTCCAACATATCCTGAAGAGACCTGATGTAGGCGGAGGCGAGTCGCAGTGTGGCGATCTTGGTCATGTCAGCGGCGGCGCGGCGGCGACACACCCATGAGGGCAGCACGCCCCGCAGGCTTTCGAAGGCTGTGTTGATCTGACGCATGCGGCACCGCTCTCGGGCGTTGGCTGTCTTCCTGCGGTAGCGAGACAGCGGCGGCGGCCGTGTCTTGGGCCCCGCCGGCTCCGGCAGACTCCAGTCAGGATCGTACAGGTAGCGAGACTTATATGACCTGGGTCGCAGTTGATACTTGACCACAGATGAGCCACTATTACTTCCTGGGGTGCTGCAGCGACTGTCAGTTGTGCCGCGGCTGCTATCGTCCTCGTCGTCGTCCCCCTCACAATGACTTTTGCTGTTGGCGTCATTTTTTTCGTCCACCACAGACGGTCTTCCTGTAGTCTCCATCTTCACTCCCTGTTCACGGTCTGAGTAGTCGCCCTGCTACTCACGCCAACACTCGACCACCACAGCTGTATCACTTTCTTCTATTGAGTGATTTTGTCTATTTTCAGATCAAACTTCTTCATTATAATCTGAAACGAAACAAGAGTTCTGCTGACACTTTTCCTTTACATACAAGGAGAACTCACAATATATATATATATATATATATATATATATATATATATATATATATATATATATATATATATATATATATATATATATATATATATATATATATATATATATATATATATATATATATATATATATATATATATATATATATATATATATATATATATATATATGCTTTCAATAAAAAAACCCACCAAGATTAAAATGAAAAATATCTAAGATTCGTCGGAGGTTGTTGATGCTTACAGGAGTGTGAAGTGAAGGAAGAGAGGAGAGGTGAAGCGCAGAACAGGTACAGGATGATCCCAAGTCAAGGCGTCGGGAGAAAGGCAACGTGCAACCTCACTCCACCAAGTCAGCTAGCACACTGACAGCTCGCTTGGCTCTCCCGCCCTCCCCATCCTGCTACTCCCTTTCTCTAAAATATGTCGCTTTTTTATTTAATCGCGTCCCAGGCAAGCAGTTACTTTCCCCAGCCGCCACCTGCATCTTGCAAGTGCACACTCACCTCCAGAATCACCTGAGTCACCTGCCATTAAATCACCTTCTGTCAGGTGTTTCTTCCATCCCTCGTGTGTGTGTGTGTGTGTGTGTGTGTGTGTGTGTGTGAGAGAGAGAGAGAGAGAGAGAGAGAGAGAGAGAGAGAGAGAGAGAGAGAGAGAGAGAGAGAGAGAGAGAGAGAGAGAGAGAGAGAGAGAGAGAGAGAGAGAGAGAGAGAGAGAGAGAGAGAGTTTGTGTGTGTGTGTGTGTGTGTGTGTGTGTGTGTGTGTGTGTGTGTGTGTGTGTGTGCGCGCGTGTTTGTTTGCTTGTTTGTTTACCTTCCTCAGTCCTCTCTCTCTCTCTCTCTCTCTCTCTCTCTCTCTCTCTCTCTCTCTCTCTCTCTCTCACACACACACACACACACACACACACACACACACACACACACACACACACACACACACACACACACACACACACAATCATATTGAATGAGATGCCTTAAGATTTTTCCCTCGAGGAATATGTTTCTCATTACATCGTGGAACATGAAATCATTAACTACTACATTTACTTGTTGATTGACGTGCATCCGTATACATCCATGTACAATCGTGTGTGTGTGTGTGTGTGTGTGTGTGTGTGTGTGTGTGTGTGTGTGTGTGTGTGTGTGTGTGTGTGTGTGTGTGTGTGTTTTGCACACGTCTTTGATTTGCGTGATAAGTATATACGTTATTACACCATTAAAAAAAGAAATGACTGGGTTCAACAATGCCACATCCTCTAACGTAAACAAAACCCAGCGGAATATACATAATTTTTTCATGATCATGGAAATATTAACCCACTAGCCGCTAGGCAAGCCACTCACCCAGCCAACCTGACAATTGGTCAGACACTGGCAACCAGCCAGTTAGGAATCGATCTAGCAGCTTACTACCCAGCCAGTCAGTTATTTGGCAAGCAATCAAGCTTGCTGCTATCTAAACATCCAGTCAAACAGTCAGCAAGCTTTCCAGTGAGCAATCTAGCTAGCCATTTACAAGTAGCCAGTCAGCCAAGCGACAATACATGCAGCCAGCCAGCTAATCAATCAGCTAGCTTGTCAGTCGGCATGCAATCCAGTCAGTCAGCCAGCTAGCAGACCCGCTAGGCAGCCAGTGAAAAGTGAGATTAAACAACATGGTAGTTAATTTATAATGAATCCATTTAGCGACGACATTGTGAGCAAGCCAGTCTACCTGAAAATGAGCATTCTAATCAGTCAGCTAGTCAGTCATCCAGTAAATCAGTCGTTCAGGCCGGCCGGTAAGCAGCCAGCAGGTCAGCTAGCCAGTCAGCCAGCTAGCCGCTCAGCTAGCTGGCACGGCAACTAGACAGCCCACTAATCAGGCAGTCAGTCGTCCAGCCAACTAGGCCGCCAGCCAGCAGCCAACCAGCAGGCAAGCTAAGCCGTTGTCCAGACCACCCGAGCCGATCAAGACTCAGACACGCCCACATCATTAGAATCGTCTCATCCTTCGCTGTTGCATCCCAAATTGGATAAAATAACCTTAGAGGTCACATCTTTTTGCGATATCGTAATTAGTTAGACACCTTGCGAGTCCCCTCCTAACAATTAAGAGCCAGCGGAAAAGGGAAGGAAGACTTCAATGGATCAGGAGATCCTCCCTCTGTCCTGACGAAAAGATGATATTCGTAAACGTCACGGCAGTGATAGCGCTTCTCCTACCGACCACCAGATGGCCCCCAAGGTAATGTGCCCCCCTAGATATAATAGAAAAAATAACTCAAATATTTAACGTATCTGTTTGGTGATCTTTTTGCATCACTGATAAATCTGAATGAAGAGAGGAAAGGTCGAAAAGGGAGATATATTAAGTTAATTGGTAAAAAAAATGAAAGATAAAATAAGATGGCAGTAGAGCTAGGAAAGAGGAATAGAAAAAAATGAGGACGAGAAAAAACAGAATGGCTGAGATGAAATATTACATAATGAGGAGAGAACAAGAAAGAAATAGAGAGGATTGAGAGAAACTGTAAAAGTAAAAAAGTAGTTGGTATTAATTTAAAGGATAAAAAAAGAGGAAAAGATGTATATGGAAGGATGAAAATAATAAGAAATAAAAGTTAATACACTTTTACTTTGAAAAAGAGAAAATAAACAAAGAACAAACCGATGAAATCAGAGAGAAACAAACAAGCAATATCGATGAAAAATTGACCAGACAATAAAATATAGAGGTGGATAAAATATAGAGAAGGGTAATTGAATGAGAGGAATAAGTAAAAAAAGGAAATATTTGGAAAAAGGAAAAAAATGGAAACAACAGAAAAAGAAGGGAGGAAAATGAAGCAAGATGTAATGGAAACATGATCAGTGACGACACGCAGTGAGGCAGCGAGGCACGGACAGGCAGAAGGGCAGGCGTGCCGGCAGGCGGGCAGACTATCGATCACTGTATGCGGCTTGGACGAGTCATAATAAACAGGGATTAATGAAAACTGTTGTTTCGGGCTACTTAATACACGCCGTCGCTCCCTTGGTCTCCGGAACCTGTTTTTAATTACCGAGCCCAGGTGGCGTCAGTCAGAGCAGCGGCATAATTTTCCATTCTGCCTCCTTCCTCCTGCCTCCCGCCTCCTGCCCCTCGTCCTGCTCCTCGTCCTACCTCCATGCGTGAGGGCGCGCCGCGGGGCCTCCTTACAAGCAATCTCCTGCCCCAGTGGTGACCGGCGTGGCGAGCGACTTTAATTGCCAGAAATGATTAAGACACCAGCCTCACATTCTTCACATTCAAAGCAGAAAATTGCCGTGAAATTATACGCTAATATGTATAATTATTATTTATCGGCAAAAGTCATCCTTCTACAGAGCGAGAAAAATATATTAAGCAGTTCACGTCACCTTCGATGTATTAATTCACCCTTTCTTCACTGCCGAGGGGAGCTCGTGAGTACCAGGTAATTACTTTCCTCCTGTGTCTTGCAATAGCCCTTGCGGGCCTCTAGCTGTGTATATAACGGAACAAACAAAATTACTCACAAATTAAAACAAAAACGAAATCTTGGTCTGCATTGAAATTAATAAACTATATGAAGAAAAATCCATGAAAAAGATTAATTTGCAATGATGAATTCTTTGCGAAGTTACCACGTCCCTGCAGGCACGCGGGAAGGTGGTGACGAAGGTTTTTGAAGGATTAATGCAATGAGATCACGCGAGGGTAGCCTATCACGACCACGCACAGAGACCAAGGAAGCCATACTTCAAGCCTGCACGAAGCGATGACGAAGGCGGTAACTGTCGTGGTGGCGGCTACAAATGGCTAAAGCGGCGGTTACGGTCCTGGCGGCTACAGTGAAATGCAGTAATGGCTGAAAGTGGCAGCGCCGGTGTCGTGTTTCTCCTCGTCCTACTATTTCTGGCCGTCCATTTTGTTTACATACCAAAAGGCGGATGGCTGTTAACACGGATCCGTGGTCGCAGCTGGTCGGGTACGACAATTTTGTTTTTTGAAAATAGCAAGATGCTATTTCCCGTAAATTTACTGATGAATCACTGCATAAAGGCTATTTATTGGTCCTTCACTTCACGTATTACAAAACAGAGCGCTGTACTGGATTCATTGATGTTTTCCTATGAAAGAGTAAAACAATATGCCATCCCGTGCTTGAAAACACTGGGGGGACAGAAATGTACACACGACCAGCTGCGTACACGGATCCGTATGTGTTCATAGCAATCCGCCTTTTGGTGTATAAACAAAACGGGCGGCCAGAAACAGGAGGACGCGGAGAAACACAACGCCGGCAGTACTACATGGCATTGGCGACAGTTAAAGAACTGGCGGCGGCTGCAGCATGTGATAGCAGCACCACGCAGAGGTGGCAGCGGCGGCGTTATAATGCTGACAGCGGCTTAAATTGCGGAGGCGGCCTTACATGACGTCGGCAGCTTTGGTAGCGGCGGCTGCTGCAAGCGACTGCGGTGGGCGATGTTACCGGCGGCGACGATGAAGGTACTGGTGCCGCCACGTCGATGTCTGCGGCAATCGCGACAATGATAGCGGTGATAATGGTGGTCTGAAGCAATGGCGTGTTGTGCTAACGAAAGGGGCGCCTGACCGCAAGGGTATTGGGCAAAATAAAGTGCCCTCCAATGCAAGGGGTCGTTAGGAGATTGTGTCGCGAGAGGACGTGTTGAAAGAGGTAGTGGTGGTTGTGGTGGTGGTGGTGGTGGTGGTGGTGGTGATGTTAATGATAGTAGTGGTAATGGTGTACTCGAAGACGTGACCAGCGGATGGCCCTTTCTTTTCAATAGTCCCTTTTAACTTGTTTCTGACGTGTGTGTGTGTGTGTGTGTGTGTGTGTGTGTGTGTGTGTGTGTGTGTGTGTGTGTGTGTGTGTGTGTGTGTGTGTGTGTGTATGCGTGTGTTCGTGCGAGACCGGGCATATGTACACATGTCCAATGGTAGGTGTAGATTTGTACGCGCAGGAGTAGGTCATTGTTTTGTGCACCTATGGCATTTACCTTCTCTTAACTACCTGGCGGTAGAGGTGAAGACATATCAGGCCCCAAATCATGTGCCCTCATGTTGTCGCTGGGAGGATTAGGGCCCGAATGTAGGGGAGCGAAAACGATGACGACATACGAACCTTAATCTAAAATGCTAATTGCCTCCAAGAATGTAATTTCGGTTCATTAGATACTGACCACAACCTTCCAGTGTCTTTCGGGGGGCGTAGAGATGGCTGGGGTGAAGAAGGAGGGGAAGGAGCTGCTGGAACACAGATATATGTGATTAAAATAAAGCAGATTTAAAGTAAGAGAAGGTGGATGGAGGAGATACAGTTATGAAGAGATATGGAAAGAGAATATATATAAAAGTATGGATAAAGGTGTAAAGATAATGATGAGGTCTGTGCATTGAGAAAGGGAATATAGAGCTAAAAGTGTAAAGAAATTTGTGGAGGAATGAATGGGAGCACGAACAAGGAAGCGATGACAGGAGTGATTTAACAGTGGAAGTAAAGGCATGTGGACAAAGAACTGGAGGTATAGGAAGGAGATATAAAGGAGGGACGTGGAGTCAGGTTTTAGGGTGTGGATAAGTTAAGAGAGGCGTGGGTGTGGCGCAGGACAAGTTCTTTAGTTTTCAAGTAGGAGAAGGAGGAGGAGGAGGAGAAGAAGGAAGAGGAGAAACAGGAGGAGAGGGAGAAGAAAATGAGGAGGAGGAGGAGGAATAGGTGAAGGAGGAGGAGAATGAAGAAAAAGAGAATGAGGACGAGTAGGAGGAGGAGGAGGAGGAGGAGGAGGGGAAAAAGCAGAAACAAGTGGAGGGGGAAGGAGAGGAGGAGTAAGTGGAGAAACATAAATTGTGATAAAAAGATACTCAAAAAGTGACACAAATAAATGACACCTGAGAGTGAGATGGTAATGTTAACGGCTGCGTTGTACACCTGCAGCGAGCCTTTAAGGTACGAAGAGAGGGTGAGAGGGAGGGATGAAGAGAGAAAGAGAAAGAGGTGTTATAGGGTGGGAGGGGGAGAGTGTGGGAGACGGCAAGGGGGTTAACAAGACATCGAGAAGGGTGGGAATGTAAAGGAAGAAAGAAAGGAAGCAGGAGACAAGAGGTGGGAGGAAAATAAGAGAGCGAAGAAAGAAAGTAAGCATCTGATCCCCTTGCTGTCTCCTCCTGTAAGAGATCGTCGCCCGAGTGATTAATTTACGCGGTTCAGACCTTGTTTTGTAAAGGTCACGAACCCTCTGCTGTCACCCTAACCCTGCTAACCTCTAACCCCACTTCTTCCATTCTCCTTCTGTCTCCCCGCTCCCCCCCCCCCCTCCTCCTCCTCCTCCTCCTCCTCCAGCAGTTTCTTTTTTCGCCATACTTGCGCCCTCCATCCTCGTCGTCATTCTTTTGCCCACATGCATATCATTTATCTTATTTATCGTGCTCTTTTCCTCCTATGTTTTTTCCTCCTTCTCTTTAAATTCTCCCTCCTTATCCTCCTCCTCCTCCTTCACCTCCTCCTTCTCCTCCTCCTCCTTCTCCATTTCCAGTTCCGTTTACTTCTCTTCCTTGTCCTCCTTATCTTCCTTCACCTTCAAAGTCAGCCATAACTCGCTTGACCTATTGTTTTTTTTTTCCCCTGAACACACAGATCATTTACCTCATTTCACTTAGCTCCCTTTCCCTCAGTTTTCAACCTTTGACTTCCTCTCGTCCATAAATTAAAAGGAAGTCCTCCCAGTTCACTTGTCTGCGTCACCACTACGCATCCTACTCTCTCGTCCCCGTCCCTTTAATGCAACAGTGTCCTACATTACTGACGACCCTCCCTCTGCTTCTTCTTTCCCATCCTTTCTTTCGTTTACAGTTTACAGTTTGATTTTGTTCTCTAACCTCTTCCCTATATTATCTTTTATGGATCTTGTTTACCTTTCTATTGTCACTATTTCGTATTTACTCATATTCTCCACATACTTTATTCAGTTATATTTTCCTTTTATAATATTTCTCAAGACCTTTTTCATTATTATTATTTTTTTTATTCCTCCTACTCTTCGTTCTCAGGTACCTCGTTCTCCTACTCCTCTTCTACTTGCTGCTCTTCCTTTTCCTTGTCCTCCTCCTTCTAATCATTATCATCATTATAACCATCTTCATAATCACCGTCATTATCATCACCACATCATTCTCTTCCTTTCCCAATCCATACTCCTCCTCCTCATCTATCACCCATACCCGCCCTTTATTACCCTTAGATCCTTACCGCCGCCCATTCCTTCCCTTCCTTTCCCTTCCCTTCCCCTCGAATTCCTACCCATATCTTCCCTTCCTTTTTTTCCCTCTATATGGTCACTATAATGGTTGTGGAGATGATAGATGAGGTGGGTGGTGAGGATGGTCATGGTGGTGGTAGTGGTGGTTGTAATGGTGGCGGTGGTGGTGGTGGGGAGAGGAGCGGAGACTTATACAAAGAATGAAGAAAGGGGAGGAAGAAAACAGATAATTAAAAAAAGAAAAGACGGGGAGAGACGAAGCGAAAAGGGAAATGGAATAAAAGGAAGTAGTATTGGTGTTAGCGGGTGTGGTGGTAGTGATGGTAGTGTTGATGAGGGTAGTGAAGTCGACAATGATAGTACTGATGTGATGGTGCTATAAAAAAATAGTAATAGTGGTGGTGGTGGTGATGGTGGTGGTCATTGTGGCGGTGGTCTGTAATTCATGCAATCCACCAAAAATGTAAAAATGACAACAATGAAAAAAACAAAAAACATCATTAACAAAGCGGAGCAAGGCAAGAATGTGACGCTAATACAGAAGTGAGGCAACAAATCTTAAGGTTTATGAGGCCACGAATGTGTTTGTTTTCATATAATTTATCTCCCTATAACCACGTTCCTCCTCCTCTTCCACCTCCTTCGCCCCTCTCCAACCCCTTTACTTGCCTCCCCTTCTCTCCCTCCCTTCCCAACTCCCTCTCTCTATCTCTAATTCCCTGTAGTCCCTTTCGTAAGTACCTCATCAGAGACAAACTCGTTAGGTTCCTTGAAGACAACAACATCATTTCCGATGCTCAGCACGGTTTCAGGAACAAGCGCTCATGCTTAACCAATTTATTGGACTTCTTCCAAGGTATCTATGAAAACTGGGATAATCATATCCCCAGCGATGTTTTATATCTAGACTTTCAGAAAGCCTTTGACAAAGTGCCACACGAAAGACTCCTCAAGAAACTCAAGTCGGCGGAATTAGGCTGCAATCTGACAGCGTGGATCAAGGACTGGCTCACTGGAAGAAAACAACGAGTTGTACTCAACGGACAGGCCTCCGAGTGGCTCCCGGTCACAAGTGGAGTGCCACAGGGGTCAGTGCTGGGACCCATACTTTTCATCATATATATCAACGACCTAGAACTAGGATTGAAATCCAATCTTTCAAAATTTGCCGACGACACAAAGGTGGGTGGGAAGGCCCTCACAACGGCAGACTGCGAAATTATCCAGAGAGACCTGGACCAGATCACTCGGTGGTCAGAAAAATGGCAGATGTCCTTCAACACTGCCAAATGTAAAGTAATGCATATCGGATCCGGAAACAGCAACCACACATACCACATGGGTGGCGAACCACTACATGTTGTGCAAGAGGAAAGAGACCTCGGGGTCACCATCAGCAGTGACTTGAAACAAATAAAACACTGCAAGTCCGCCTGTAAGAAAGCCAATACAATGCTTGGGTTCATATCGAGGAACTTCGAATACAAGACGCCGGGAGTTATGTTATCCTTGTACAATTCGCTGGTAAGGCCCCACCGGAATACGCCGTGCAATTCTGGTCTCCTAATTACAGGAAAGACATTGAATTACTTGAGAGAGTACAGCGCCGCGCCACGAAGATGATACCATCACTGAGGACGAAGCCCTATGAAGAGCGACTCGAGCGACTCAACCTCTTCACGTTGGAAAAGAGACGCCTGCGGGGAGACATGATACAAGTCTTTAAGTACCTGAACAAGCTCAGCAACGTTGATCACTCCAAACTCTTCACGCTACAAACCAACCTGAGAACAAGAAACAACGGAAAAACAATTCAAGCAAGGCGATGCAATACCGACATCGGCAGGAGTTATTTCTCGAATAGAGTTGTTCGCCACTGGAACAGCCTTCCTGCTGAAGTGGTTAGCGCAGAGACCATCAACTCCTTCAAGAAACGCATTGATCGCCACTTTGCTGCATCGGGAGTGAACTGAACGCTCCCAAGAGTAGATACACAAGTGCTTTAATCCTTCCCTGCAAGCCACTCCTATGGCAAACGGATTGATTGAATCACTGAACGCAGGCAGCCTAGTAATGAGCCAACAGGCTTTCTGCTGCCTGCTAGTCCATGTTTCCATGTTTCCATGTTTCCTCCTCCTCCTCCTCCTCCTCCTCCTCTACACAGGCTCATATATTATCCCGCTGCATTTACAATTTACTTTCTCCACCCTCTCCTCCGTCCCTCCGCCTCCTCGCCAGGTCTTCCATCTCCCTCCAGTCCTGGTAGAGGAGGGCGTGTGCCTCGCCCTTATGACCTCGGTGTCAGCGTTTCCTGACCACGCGATGAGACAAAGGGTCAGGGGTCACTGGGGGGAATGGAGCCATGGGGGGAGTGTGACCCTAGAGGCACGCGTCAACCCTCCTGGCTTGGCAAGGAGGGCCGCGCGTACATACACACATACATACATACACATTCATGCATAAATACATGTCTTATAAACACATGAGATCAACTACATTATCCATGTGTATATTCATGCAGATACAAAGATATATGTATGCTTATACATACCTACATACATACACAAATATATATTTTCATACGACAGTCTACGTATACATTTATCGTCAAACACACACACACACACACACACACACACACACACACACACACACACACACACACACACACACCGCTCTCCTTGGCGATGTGTCGATGCAAATATTTGACCAGAACCTAAAGTCACATTCCTCTCTCTCTTTCTCACTATGGCTCTCTCTTCATACATATATGTATATGTGTGTGTGTGTGTGTGTGTGTGTGTGTGTGTGTGTGTGTGTGTGCCCGCTTCTGTGCATCATTTACTCTTAAGTATTACTAGATTTCGTATCCTTTTAACACATATATTTAATGTTCTACTTTCTTTTTTTTTTTTCTTCCTCATTCCCTTCTTCCCTCCTCCTCTTCCTCCTTCTCCTCCTCCTCCTCCTCCGTTCCCACCCCCTTCTCCTCCTCTTCCTCCTCTTCCTCCTCCTCCTCCTCCTCCTCCTCCTTCTCCTCTTCCTCCTCGTCCACCTTCTCCTTCTTCTTTGATCATCTTTGGTATTCTAAGCTTGACAAAGAATCTTAACCTTCCCTAAGCTCATTACTTGACGCTGTGCAATACTTTTCCCTCAACCTTAAACCTGAAAAAAAAAAACCATAAAATCTTGCAGCATCGCGGACGACATCACGCCTTGAAAAAATGACTTGCGTAAACACCACGTCTTCGTATATTCATGGGAGATGAATTGAATTAATGTCCAGATAATAAAAATAATGACATCGCTTACCAAATAATTTTCCCCGCAGACTCCTCAGCATTTTTCAGACGCATAACCCGGATCCTGCATATGTCGAGGGGAGCAAAGGTGGAAGGCAGGGTGGAGGGGAATGGTTAGTAGGAAGAGGAAGAAGGGAGGTGGGAAGGGGAAGACAGGAAAGAGTGAGTAAGGGCATAAGCGATGTGTGGGTGCGAAAAGATCGAAGAACGGTTTGATGAAAGTTGAAAGGCACGAAGGGGATGATGGGAAAGATTAGGATTGAATGTAAGAGGAAGAAAAGGTGGGAAGGGGAAGACGGGAAAGAGTGAGCAAGGGCATAAGCGATGTGTGGATGAGAAGAGATCGAAGAAAGGGTTGATGAAAGTTGAAAGGTACGAGGGGGATAATGGGGAAGTGGAGGATTGGATGGAAAAGGAGAAGCAGATGAGTGGGAGAATGTGTAAAACAAAGGACGATGGTTGGAGGATATGGTAAAGGTAGAATGGAAGGGAGGGAAGGAGCACTGTGAATAAGTCCAAGGGTAAGGGACTGATAGTGTGGAAATGGGGGAAATGGGAGTGGAAATAGTTAAAAGTCGGAAAAATGAGAAAATAATAGAAAGTTGGTGATGTGTGTGTGTGTGTGTGTGTGTGTGTGTGTGTGTGTGTATGCATGTGAATCTTGGTCATTGGGAGAAGAAAAGAAAGCAAAAAGAAAAAAATGAAAAAAAATATAAAAAGGAGATAAAGAAGGTGAGGCAAGTAAAAACAAAATAAGTAAGATTTTTGCATAAAGGGGTAAACAAAACGTGTGGGAAATAAAAATAAAAAAGATACGAAAATAATACTTGGTAAGAAGAAATACAGAGAGATTGTTATATGTATGTAGCGGAGACGGGAGGGAGAAGAGGAGGTGAGGGAGGAGGTGGAGTGAGAGGAGGAGGGCAAGTCTGTGTTGAGAAACAAAATAGAAAACAGTCGGAGTAGAAAGAAAATGAGAAATATGCCGGACCGTGAAAAAGCAGTAACCAAAGTCCCTCAAAGATAAAAGCTTCAGTAAAAGAAGAAGAGAAAAAGAGATGAAGAAGAAGAAGAAGAAAAAGAAAAAGAAGAAGAAGAAGAAGGAGAGAGAGAGAGAGAGAGAGAGAGAGAGAGAGAGAGAGAGAGAGAGAGAGAGAGAGAGAGAGAGAGAGAGAGAGAGAGAGAGAGAGAGAAAGTCCGATGGTAGTGGCAGGGTGAGGGACTGGCCGGAACTCGTCACTAATGAGACACAAGGATATAGAAGACGACAAGAGGTTAGTCGAGCAACATCGTGATAACGGTGCGCGAGGAGTGTCTTTGTTTCAGTACAAAGAATACCAAATATCAGAACTAAAATACAAACTTTGCATAAATTCAGTTCTACATTACAAATATATTAAGGGAAAAAGACTAAAAAAAATCACATTAAATAATAAAATAAGTCAATTTAAGTAGGGTTTGAAAGACACATGTTTACGAAAGTAACTGCCTTAAAAATATTAGCACATCAGTAAGATAGAAGACAAATCAGTGGATAGAGGGAACGAGAGATAATCTAAAACTAGAAGAATTAAACATCTAGGAGAGATTCAACAAGTAAATAAGTAAATAAGAAATCGGAAAGAAAATAAGAAAATAAAAAAATGGGTTATTGAGACTTGTTGATATTCCTCGCCCTTAAAGCAGAATTTGTGGTGAATATGGAAAACCCATTGATGTAGGGAGCGCGGTAAAAAAAAAAAGGCACTGAACTAGTTTTAGAAAGACCTTGTCCATCCTCTGACCCTAAAAGTCTAGCTCGAACATGATTTTGATGTCGTTTGTGGAAAATACAGAACTATTTATATGAAGAGAATTTTTTGGTGCACATTCTATCAATAAAATCCAAGTGGTCTCTCTCTCTCTCTCTCTCTGTCACACCGTCGGATACAAATCTGATACGGCCAAGAGAAAAGAACAAGCTATACATATGAAAAGCAATGAAAACAAATAACCTTATAGTAAAACATGGCTGCTGGTCTCTAAAGCAAAAATGAAATTCTGCAAATTAACTAATTAAGAAAAGTAGTAAGGTGAAAAGAACCTGCAGCTGCAAAAGGATGCTGTTGCCCATATGTGAATTATATGAAGATAAACACATAGAAGAAACATTTATGCAAGCGATAAGAAAGATCATTTGTCATCTTGTACGCATAAACGAAAAGGGGAAGCCAAGAAAGAAGAAGAAAAAGACGAAAATAAATAACGAATACCTGGAAGTAACTGCAGAATAAACAGTTTGCGTTCGAGTTAGCCCGCAGATGGAAAAAGAAAGCGAGAACACATTCATATTTACACCAGGCTGTACATGTCATGGCCAAACACGGCCCTAAGAAACACCATCACCGCCGAGGAGGTGTTTGTAAAGTAATCCACCGAGGAAAATGGCGAATGTAGTACCGGTGACGCAGAAGTGACTGAAGAAAAAAGGAATAGAAAACAAAACTTACTCTCCGAGATTGAACATAATATACGTGTGAAAATGGAGAAAAAAAATATACATCGTGAAAAAGGACAACGAGCGAGAAAAATATAAAACATATTACAATAAACTTTCAACCATAAAACTCTTGATACTGAGAACTTTAGTCGAATGACCTATTTTTTTCTAGCTATACATATTATTTGCAGATTATTACTTACACAATGATTTCCTTTCCCATATGGCACGTAACACAAAATAAGAAAGAAAAATTACTTAATTAACTTAAAGATTCTAATAATACAAACACTCACTGAAAAGTCTTATTCTTCAATGTTAATATCAATGTCATTATGCACAAATATAGTCATTTATTTCCCTATACCTTAAGAGAATAGAAGATGTTTTTTTTGTCGCGCCATGCAAATCTCGAGACAAAGCTTCATTGTCTGATTTGGAGGCTAATAAGTACATCGTGCATCAGGAGAATTTGTATTATGATAATCTGTTGCGTGTACCTATATTCATTCACCTACTCATTTGCAGAGGCTTTCTCCTGTTTCCCTCCCTCCCATCATGACACTCATACTCACCTACACAACTTAAATACACACACACACACACACAAACACACACACACACACACACACACACACACACACACACATTCACCACCAGAGTCAGAAATGAAAGCCAGTCAGTTAATTCCCCTTTCAACAGTTTAACCTATGCAACTCACCAAACTCCACCCACACCAAACTTAAGACACGAATCCTCTCTCCCTACTAACCACACACCGAATTGGACACACCCTCACACCCACACGGGATTTTTACCCCAACCTACTCATCCACACATCGGCACCCACTCCCATTACCTCCCCACCCCCCACCTCACAGACATTCATCCTGACACAGAACTCACCTTGGACAACACTGCATGAACACTGCTAGCAAGACGCCAAATCTCGGCCACACCAAAGCCAATATAAGCCGCTACCAAGGAATAATTGTCGGCATAAATATTTGTTCCTCTGTTATCTCTTGCCTCGGTCACTGACTTTTAAGGAACGAAGGCAAAGGAATATGTTTGTGTTACGAATGAAATGTGAAAAGATAAAGAGACAGAGTCAAAGAACGAGAGAGAGAGAGAGAGAGAGAGAGAGAGAGAGAGAGAGAGAGAGAGAGAGAGAGAGAGAGAGAGAGAGAGAGAGAGAGAGAGAGAGAGAGAGAGAGAGAGAGAGAGAGAGAAACAGTGGTGGGGGCTGGTGAAGGAACAGCAAGGCCTTACCCCCAGGAACGTATTCCGCCCCTGAGGAAACCTGACGAAGACCTGGCCATCACCAGCTGGGAAAAGGCTGACCTGCTGGCCTGTCATTTCAGGAACCAGACAGGCAGCCCCCAACCCTACCCCAACTCATCGCTTCAAGACTAGAGAGTGTGCTAGTCTCTGAGGACACTGTCAGGAGACATCTGAGGGGCGTCAACACCAGGAAGGAGCCAGGCCCTGCCAGGCGACAGCGTGAGTCCACACCTGTTGGGGCGATGCTCCGATGAGCTTACCAGCCCCCTCGCCCAGATCTTCCGGCGATGCCTGCAGACCGGGGTGTAGCCTGCACAGTGGAAGGAGGCCAGAGTCACACCCGTACACATAAAAAAATCCAGGTGTGAGCAAGGCAATTACAGGCCAATATCACTCCTCCCAATCATCAGCAAGATATTTAATAGGATCATCGGGGAGCAACAGACATCCTTCCTCGAGGAGAACCACCTGCAGTCACCGAGGCAGTTTGATTTTCGGAAGAGCCGCTCTACCTATGACCTCCTCCTCCTCCTCCTCCTCTCAAAGTCCTGGCATGACGCCCTTGATGACGGCCACCCCTCTCTCGTGATTGCCCTGGATATAGCTGGCGCGTTCGACTCCGTTTGGCACCGCGGTCTGACGGCGAAGCTCATGCATCAGGTTTTCTTCATTTTGATTTTGTGTCCATTTAAGTTTCTTGGTCCTTTTTTTTTTGACAGCCATCATACATTTCTCCTCTGTTCCAAATTATTTATCAGTTTTTTTTCTAGTTTTATCGAGTTTCCTCTTACTCTATTCTCCTTTAATATTGATAGATTATTTTCCTATGATCTTTCCTTAAAAGTTAGGCATTGCAGACTTGGAAGGATGTATGTTGTTGGCATTTGTATTCTTTCTAGTTTACTGTTTTTTTGTGTGAAAAGTGTCTCATATTCCAATATTGGTTTTCATTGTTATCCTTTTTCTCTGTATGTCCTTAACAATATACTGCGTGTTTGTTTGTCTGTCTGCTTGGTTGTTTGTTTGTTTGTTTGTATGTTTGTGTATGTATTTGTTTTTATGTTGAGGCACGCGTACAGGACAGGTGAATGATGAAAGATAAGCTGTTATCGTTTTCATAATGGTTAAAAGCCATAAATGATCTTGCCTCCCCTCCGCAAAAACCCAACCACCCACCCCATCCATCACCTATCTCATTCAGTTATCATGATATTTGTCACAGTTACAACTGTTCCTTGTGTCTGACCGTATGGCGTGATGGCACACACAGACACACACACACACACATAAAAAAAACTCCATAGTGCAGTGGATAGCTCGCTTGCCTCACAACCCAAGGTTTCCGGGTTCGATTCCTGGGCGCAGTGGAAACGGGTGGGTAGTCTCATCATCTGTGCCCCCTGTCTACCCAGTTGTGAAACGGTACCGGGTGTCAGTCGGGGGTTGTTTCCCATCCCCGTGGGTGGGTGGGTGTAAGTGTGAGGTTTAAGCTATAACCAGGGATCCATCACCTGTGAGAGTACTGGTTGGCGTACGCGAGTCTATGGTAAATCACACACACACACACACACACACACACACACACTCTCTCTCTCTCTCTCTCTCTCTCTCTCTCTCTCTCTCTCTCTCTCTCTCTCATCTTTACACCACAGAACACTCCATCGGCCATATTCCTGCTCTCTCTCTCTCACTCTCTCTCTCTCTCTCTCTCTCTCTCTCTCTCTCTCTCTCTCTCTCTCTCTCAACCCGTTCCTCCTTGGGTGTGGTTTATGGAATCCGCCGACTAGTTTGAGTTGATCAGATACCTGAGCATGCTAAGGCTGTTTACATGGAGTTTTGTCTTGTCTTTTCTCTCATCTATACGAATATTTCCTTTCCCCTTCTCTCCCTCCGTCTCTCTTTCTCCTCTCTATTGTATCACAGCGCCATCTCGCTCGTTTAACCCACGACACGACTTGTTTCATTCATTTTCATTCACACCTGAAGAGTATTGATCTAATCTCTCCCACTCGGCACAAAACAGGTGTGTATTCCTCACGATCTCTCCTTTGTTCGATTGTCCCCTACATCTACCACTGCCATTGTTACCTGGGGTGTCCCCTAACGGCTGAACACAAGCCGTGGTGAGTAACACTTTCTTTAACACACCTTGCCACCTTCTCACCTAGCCTCAATCTACCTCGTTGCCTCGACAGTCCCCTAAGCAAGTGTACCTTTTGTGCAGTAACTAACCGCCAACCACACACAACCCTGTTAAATAAAACCACAGGATATTAATTTAAACTTTCACTAACATATATCAGCATTCACTTCCATATACACTTTATATAAGAAAATGTGTAAATCTTTTTATGTTCCTTAAATTTTTCGGCCAACATTAGCGTCTTCCCCGCTTTGCCCCTCGGCTGAAGGACGAGCATGGCGGGAACAAGGAAGACGAGGATCCAACCTTAACACTTCTCCGCTAATTTCACTCGCCTGGCTTTGGTGTCTCATCAAGACCCGCTGAAACACTGTCATCTGGGAAGCATTTCACATCCTGATTCTTGCTGTCTCTCCCCTTCTCTCCTATCAGCGTGATGGCTGGTGCAGGGCGGTGCGTCGGTCTCGTCTCATACACCCGCCGCCGGAGTCTTGCCGACTCCATCACCTCTTTCTGCCATTACACGGGTCCGCCTCAGCCTGACGTACAGCATGCTCTGCCTCCAATGTTATACTTATCGCACATTTGAACAGGAGAATTTCAACCCATCCAATTTGCTTCCTATTTATATAATCATTAACATCTTCAGTAATTTTCTTACGAGAACCTCTGATTCCAAATTGGACTCATAAAGTTTGTCAGAATACATGGTCGGCGATGCTTGAGTAGAGAGGAGCGGCCGAGCCCCCACAGGCAGGGAGCCTGGCGCTGGTCCATGTAGCTTCGTGCTGTTGATCAACTAAGGAAATCCTAGTACTCCAGAACTTGCTTCTCCATCCTTCCTCCGTCTTCATTTACTTTGAGCTATTACGGAACGCACCATCAACCGACCCTTGCAGCTTTCTCCCTACGCAACAAGATCCAATATCGTGTAATTTGGAAACGGCAGAAGTGAAACTATGGTGTATGTGGACTTAAGTACACGGGTCTGTACAGGCACTCCACCCACCCTCTGCGGCAACGAGCACAGTTTTGACACATTATCAGGCGGGAGAGGTGGAGAGGGAGAGAGAGTGGAGGGAGACGAGGAAGAAGAGAGAGAAAAGAGGGATAGTAATTGTGGTCTAATGTTTATTCATCGTGTATTAAGATAACTTCTGACATAATAGTAACAGCTAATATGAAAATTATGGGACTGCACAACATAATAACCCTTCAAGATGCAGATTTATTTTTTTAATCTGAGGGCGTAAAAAATAAAAATAAAAATAAATATTTGGCGTGTATTATTTTTGCAACACCCTTAGGATCTGAAACAAAGCCTTTAAAGCTTGTAGCCTCGAGGCGAAAAGTTTAAAGACCTGCATTTCGGCTGAGACTCAATACTGTTCCAGCCTTGATGACGATCACGATAGGGAATATTCATCGCAAAGATAACTAACGTCAGTCGAGGTTGCTGGGGTGTAACGGAGGGTGGCAGGGAGAGGCGTGCCCTGATGGGATTTGACCAAGGATGTTTGGAGTGGCAAAGCTGGGGTTGCAAAAAGGCTGAAGCGCCCCAGGGAAGGAGGAGGAACCACCGGAATGCCTGCCAGGTGAAGCTCAGCAGGTGAAAGAAATAGTTGAGCCATTTTTTCCTGGCAGGATCCACGACGCCCCTGGTGGTGAGACACAGACACGAGATGCCGCGGAAAAATGTAGCCTCAGGTGGAGCGTGTGTAATGAGCAGGTGGCAAGCGTGTTTGGAGGTGTGGAGTGTGTGGAGTGTGCCTGTGAGTATTTGGTGTGTATGTGTGTGTGTGCGTGTGTGTGTGTGTGTGTGTGTGTGTGTGTGTACACCATAGTCTGCTCAAGTAATGGACTCGAAGTCTCTTGTCAGCACCCTCCCCGAATGAGTTTGGAGCTCAAGGGTATGGCAAGAATCTAATGTCACACCCACACACACCAAGGAGGCCGGACGAAACATCCGACTGACATTGCTGGTGCACAGGGTCAGGGATATGAGCAGGATTTTCTTGTGTGTTTGTCTTTGTATTTGTGCATTAGAGATGATCCCAATATTCGTATTCGAATAAACAGTTGAGAATATCCCTTTTTTTTTAATATTCGCATTCCATTGTTGTCATGTGAATATTTTGTAAATCCCGAATGTAATTCTGATTAATAGGCTTCTTCGAAAAATATTCTATTAACATACGAAAAACTACATATGCAATACCAGGAAGAGAGAGAGAGAGAGAGAGAGAGAGAGAGAGAGAGAGAGAGAGAGAGAGAGAGAGAGAGAGAGAGAGAGAGAGAGAGAGAGAGAGAGAGAGAGAATTTCTTTTTATGTGTGTGCGTGTTGTTCAACATGTTCGGATAAGGTGCCAGTCAGTACCCTTCCCGTAAAAGATCGGGGTTGAATGAATGATAACAAATCTCTGGATAAATTTGGACCATAACATTTCACATGCACACACCCAAGGGGCTAAAAAGAGCCTCTA
Organism: Eriocheir sinensis; assembly: GCF_024679095.1. Lineage (NCBI taxonomy): Eukaryota > Metazoa > Arthropoda > Malacostraca > Decapoda > Varunidae > Eriocheir > Eriocheir sinensis. The sequence goes on from NC_066535.1 coordinate 1,300,681, forward strand.
ACTGACACCCGGTATTTATTTTCTGCTGGATAGACATAGGCACTGATAAAAATATATATATATATATATATATATATATATATATATATATATATATATATATATATATATATATATATATATATATATATATATATATATATATATATATATATATATATATATATATATATATATATATATATATATATATATATATATATATATATATATATATATATATATATATATATATATATATATATATATATATATATATATATATATATATATATATATATATATATATATAAATATATATATATATACACACACACACACACACACACACACACACACACACACACACACACACACACACACACACACACACACATACACACACTCTAGCTCTAGAGGGACGCAGATTTGTGACCCGTCCGTTGCTGCAATCAATCTGGCAATTTTTCAGTCATCGCCGTGTGGCCTAAGACTATCCACATGCTCTCCTAAAGTTCATCTATCAACCCGGACTCTAGATTCTCTCTAAAAGAGGATAAAAGATGAGCTCCAGGGGCAGCATGAGCCAAGCAAGAGGGATCAGCTATTAAACACTTTCCTGTGCCATAACGGGCTGGGACCGACCAAGGAACCCTACTAAGAAAGCCCACTGGCGTCATAAGCGATTCGAAAAAAATAAAATAAAATAAAATAAAAATCCGTCGAGTGGCGGAAAACTACCTGTATGCTGTCCTGATTTTCGATCAATCCTAGCTGTACCACAGTAGGGTAGAATGAACCGAGCAAGTCAGGTACCACGACAACAAATTTAAAATACTATTTGCCAGCACCACTAACGGGATGGGGCCAACCACATGGCCCCAAAAGACAGCCTATAGGTGCTATGGACAGCAGATAAGGTAATAGAAAGACGGATACATACACAAATAAAGAGTCATGTGCTGATCCACTGAATAAGGACAGATTCACAACATGTATATTGAACAGAGTCGATAAAGTAACAAACCACACTCATGTACAACCCTTTTCCACTTAAACCTTCCCCTTAGTTTCTTTCCCCTCTCTTCACCCTTCGCCTGTACTTCTGGCCCCTCATCTTCGTTCCCTTGCATCTCTCACACCTTCCCTTTAGTCTCTCACAGTCCTTTCAGAAGCTGCCCCTAACTCAGGCATCCGCGGTGGCCAGTGCATCAGCGGGGTGGCGAGCGAGTTCCCGCCGCAAATGGTATCACTTAGCGCCAAATAACTATGATGAGGCGCACTTTAGGGCTCCTCCATCTCCCTTATCAGAAATGATCTTTGACTCGAAAATTTTCAGGTCCTGCGTGGGCGCCGTTCGAATTAAACTGAAAAATATCAGTGGTGGTCTTCTTCTTGCCCCTCTCTATCCCATTCTCTGAATTTCCCCCCACTTCTTTCTCTCCTCTCTCTTTCTCTTTTCTTCTCTCTTCCTTGTGTGCGATAAAGGTGAACTAACGATGCGAGTCAGGCAGAGTTAAGAGGGGCGTCGGCAAAATCTTGTAGAATCGAGATATACCATTATCGGTAAGTTTGGGGTAATTTGTTTCCAAACTTGAGCGGCTTTACGGCGCGGACCGCTGGCGGGAAGTGACCTCCATGGTGCAACAGTATTTACTGGTGTTGGTGTTGGTGTGGGTGGTGGTGGTGATGGTGGTGGTGATGGTTAGTGGTTGATGTGAGCGTGTATTAGTAAAACTTAATTAATTATTATATATTCTTTTCCTACTTACATACCTCTTCTCTTCCCTCCCTAGATCATTCCTTACTCTTCTTCCTCGCTCCTACTTATGACTTTTCTTTAGCATTTAAGTGCAGCTGACACATGGTTAATGATGAAAAGCCTTAGTAATGTAGTGATTAGTGTTGTAATTTGTTCTGTACACAGCGTTGCAATTTTCTGCTTCAACTTTTTTTCTTTCCTTAGCCACACTCTCCCACTCCACTCACGTACTTCATGTGCACCTCTCCCCGTGCCTCATAATGTTCTGTCTTCCCCTCTCCTTCCTCCTTTGCTTCATAATGATCTGCCAAAGCACCCCCCTCCTGCCCTCTTCCTGATCATTTATCTCCTCCCTCATTCACCTTGCATTACATCCTTTACCATTCTTTTTTCTCTGGCCTCCCTTTGTTGTTGTCTCTCTTTTTTCTATATAGCTCCCTATCCTCTACCAAGCCCAGTATGTTTAACAAATATATCAGTCCCTTTTATATAGCCCTAATGGAATATCTCCACCACTCTTCGAACCCCATTAATTCTCGTTTTTCTCCGGTCCTCCCCGCTCACCTGCCGTCATGAAGCAACATTACACTAAAAAATAATAAGCAGGAAAGTTTCGTCGCTCAATAATTATCTTGACAACAAACTTATGCACATTTCCCGTTCAATTTTAATACCTATTTTTTTTTTTTTTTTAATTTTGTATTTGCATGTGTGTGTGTGTGTGTGTGTGTGTGTGTGTGTGTGTGTGTGTGTGTGTGTGTGTGTGTGTGTGTGTGTGTATGTGTGTGTGTGTGTGTGTGTGTGTGTGTGTGTGTGTGTGTGTGTGTGTGTGTGTGCGCGCGCGCACGCGCGAGCGCGTGCTCGTTAAACATTTACTCATAAAACGATACTGGCTTTTTTCTTTTCGTTACACGACCAAAAGTTGTGATTACTATTTTGTTTTTAAATATATTAATTTAAAGCTAAATAGTTAAATAAATACACCGAGTTAATTAAAAATAATAATATACTTTAAAACAATAATTTGCCGAAAGATGTTCTTCATTTTATTTGAATTCTTTTTAAAGTAACGAATAAATGGCAAATATAAGAAGAAAATATATACATCATAACCCAATTAAGCAAGAAATGCTGACACGGTAAAAAATGAAAAAGTATCTGATGCGATAGATGTCTGGCTCAACAAAAAAAAGGGGAGAAGAAAAATCGTATATGAGAAAAGAAAATGTAAACATAATTACAGTCTAATAAAGCACGCAATGTTGACGCCGAAAGATAAAAGAAAAAAATAACGAGCAGAAATCTGACGCATTAAATATTTGCCTGTACCCGGAGCAAGAACAAGAAAAATAGTAATGAGAAACTGTTGCAAATTAGCCCCACTTTGCAATCTTTCTTAACGAGCACAACCCAGTGGCCACCAGACGCACCTGCAAACACCTCCCCCTCCAGCCCTGCTCACATACCTCGCCGCCCTCACTCCCTCCCTCACCACGCCCCACCTTACCCACCCACTGCCTCACCTCACACAGTACCGCCCTCCCTTTTCCTCTCTCCTCCCTCCATGTCCCTTCAGCCCCCTTCCAGTCTTCATTGCTTTTTCTATCCTGCAGTTCACTTACTTCATGCCCATTCCCCATCCTCTTGTCTAATCACTTTTTTTTTCAATATTTTAACTGCTTACCCTTTCTTCTTCATCACAGCTTCATTTATTTTACTCATTACGTCTCCCTCCTTACTTCCCCACTACTACCACCACTACCAGCACCACTGCCACCATTGCCACTAACACCATCTATCTGTCCCCTACTTCATCTTTTCCTCATCCTTTTTCATCCCACTTAACATTTTTACCTTCCTTTACCTCATCTCATACCCTACCTGACTCCTTCACTCTCCCCCTCTCCTCATATCCATTCTTTTATCCTTCCCTTGACCATCTGTTCAGTCCTATTTACATCCCGTTCCCATGCATCCATCACACACACCAATTCGTCATATCTCTACCTTTACCCTTTCCTTAACTACTTCCTCTCTCCATTCTACATTAAGCTCGCCAATCATATCTTTCCTCTCCTTCCATTCCAGTGCATTAAGTCATGCACGTGTCGGCTCCTACGTTCCCATTCTTTTCACCATCCGCATGAACTCAATCTTAATTCCCTCTCTCCTTACCTCCGTCCCTTCCTCTATCCCCATGTTCCTTTCTTCCCCGCCTCCGTCCCTCGCAGGATACTTAACTTTCTGGAAGCAGCTGATGCATGCTAATACCCTCCGTATCATTACTTCTCGCGTGTAATTAACGTGAAGTAGACAAACAGCGCGTCGAGGTGAGCAGGGCGTGAGGAGCGGTGCAGGGCGATGTCCGGTGCGTCTCTCCCCGCCTTGGAATTATGTAAATGTGAATCCTACACGCTGCGGCATGGGAGCATTTTCAGGGTGGACTTATTTACATATTAATTAAATGGCATGCTACCGGTATTGAAACAGAGTGGATGCAGGTGCAGAGCAAGGGGAGGGGGAGAGGGAGGGAGGAAGGGCGAGCCATGTACAGCGTGGTAATATACTGCTTTCGATATCTGATGAAAAATGCCAGCCTGCAACCCTCGCTCATTTATTATAATCACTGGTCTCAGCTGAAAATGTGTACTAATTTACCTATTATCCTCAATTTGTAAGATAACCTGTAAATTGCTGCAGCCAGGTGATAATTGCAGGTGGGGGAGTGTTCCATCACCTTGGCCGTCCTTCCAGTCCCCACAGATCACTTCAAGGCACTTTCCCTTCCCTCACCCGCGGCGCTATCCTCCTCCTTTCTTCCTCTTCAAACTCTTCTTCGCACTACCAGGACATTTTCGACTCACATCTTTTCCTCTTCATAATTTTACCATCAATAAATTGCTGCTCGTTCATTCCAAAAGTTCTCAGTCAACATTCCAAACTAATTCGCAGTGACAAGTATAAACAAATTAGTTAATTACTTCAGCATGAATTAATGAAAAAAAAATGTCTGGGGCAGGCGGCGCCAGGCAGGTAAGTGTCTCATTATGAAAGGTGAGCGATGGAAAGGTGGGCTAATTGGCGACAGATTTATATTAGAGGTAATACCATGTTGGCCGAGGCAGGGAATGATAATTGGTTATTAGATGATGCCCAAACCGCTCAGCCAGGCCTCTTCTTCCTCCTCTTCTTCCTCCTCCTCCTCCTCCTCATTCTACTTTTCCGCTTATTCTTCCTATTCCTGTTTTTTTTTTCTTTGTTGTTAAGAAGCCATCCGCTGGGCTACCACTTTTGTATATATAGAGGGAGAGATAAAGGGTGAATATAAAGAGCCATAAAATCATATCGACGAGTAGATTAAAACTTTTTCAAACAAGATCAATTTTGACATTTTTGTTCATTGTATATTAACGTGATGCTGATAAAGCAAATTGATAGGATTCAAACAAATTAAAACTTTCCCAGTAAAGGCGTCTGTGGTTGTTCACTCATCATTTGTAAAACGAAAATTTAAACTAATCGATCATTAAAGTAACGGTTTGACTAATTATCGAACTTATGCTTAACTTGATGATTAATTGCCTTAATGATATCAGATTGAACAGAACCTGAACAAAATACATTACATATAACTAATCTAAACGTTTTGTATCTTCAATATTAAAAAGTAATAATTTCAGGACAACACATCTTCCTCTTCCACGTTTATTGCCTCACACCAAAGAAACTGAAGTTCAAATGGAAAGTACAAATAAAATACGTTAATTTCACCAGACAAGGATTCACACGCACTCCTACAAGAGAAAGTCATCATCCCCACAGAATCATTTCAAGATAACAAACTTCCAGCATGGCAAAATCTTCATATCAATACAGAATAAACAACGCCACGACGGACATACTCAGGTGTTGACGCCTTTTTACTTAACCTTGAATTCCATTACTTGAACACGGTACAGGCAATAACGAGCTCCAACACAGCACCATCACCAATAATTCTGTACCTCCACCACCACTACTTCCTTCATCACCACCAATGCCAAATCCACAACTACCACCTTCATCACCGCTTCTGTAATCATGCCAAATGCGAAATCTGCTATATAAAGGGCGACTCACTTCCGTCTGTATGTCCTTTATAGACGTCCAAACGGTGATAGCTACAGACATAGGCTTTATATGTTTTTGAAGCGTACTAGGCTCCCGAGTAATCGTGACACCATATATTAGGACATTAATATACAATTTTTTAAAGGTATTTAATAAAAAAAACTATCAAAATGGTCCAAACGTTGGGACCATCGGCGTTTTTATTTTAATAACCTAATACATTTTTTCTTTTATATTGTGAAATACAATTGTTTATCATATAAGAAATCTGTTGTTTTTCTGTGTCTCATTTCTTCCGGGCAGCGCCGGGTACTTCAGCTAGTCTACTCTACACAAGATCTACCCACTCCTCCTCCTCCGCCTCCTCCACCTCCTCCTCCTCCCACTCCTCCTCTATCTCCCCAGCCTCTTAGTCCTCCAACACTACCAAAACATACTGCCATCAATAATTCATCAGCGACATATGCCCTCACCACAAAATGTCTTCAGTATAGCATATCCACGGAGGGCCTTCCAACCATGTCAAAGCGCTCCAATCAGCGTTACTTATCATATCAACACCATAACATAACTCACCCCCACTCCCATTATAGTCTCCACCACTACAATCACCACAAGTCCACTGCCGCAACACTTGTCTGTGTATGTCAAGAAGAAAGACCATATCACCGGAGGAACACACCAGGTGCCCTACCTTTCCCAGAATTGGTCACACATCCGAACGAGAGCACGAGCACACACACACACACACACACACACACACACACACACACACACACACACACACACACACACACACACACACACACACACACACACACACACACACACACACACACACACACACACACACACACACACACACACACACACACACACACACACACACACACACACACACACACACACAAATCTCCGAGGCACTTCAATAAAAAATGGAGCTATCGAGGAAGACACGTGAAAAACTGCCTCAGCCTTCACCCATCTCCTACACACCTGCAAGGAATCCTTCACCCATCTCCTACACACCTGCAAGGAATCCTTCAGGGAAGGAGAAAAAAAACCCACGTAGCCCTTTATATCTGTCAGGCGAACTGCTTAGCTATTCTTCTCGCGCGTTACTCAACTAACTGTTATCTTATTGTTCCTGTGGCTGGAGTGAGGGTTTGCTGGCTGGTTGGACTAAAAACAGGCTGGCAGACTGACTGACTAGGATTCTGATCTTGTTCGGTCGAGGCGCTCTGTCTTATTGTTTCTGTGGGTGGACCGAGGGCGAGCCGGCTGGCTGCCATGCAGGTTGGCTGGTTGACTGGCTATTTTCTCAAATCGCTCACCCTCACCCTCTCCGTCATAAATAAGCACGAACTTTATTAAGTGATTCTTATATAATCATGTATTCGGCATAAATTAGCATAGGTAACCCTTCTTTCTACTTTTCGCATACACATAAATATCATATGAATATGTATTCAATTAGTTTTACACGCGATTTCCCCTTTCCCAGAAATTTTCATATACAGCTGCTCACTTTTTTTAATTGAAGCCTATTGATGATCTTTCGTGTCTCTACCCTCCCTCCTGTACCTCTTACCTTCTTCAGCTCCTCCCTCCCCCTTCCCCTCCTACTCCAACTCATCATGATAAGCGGCATCCCCCATCAAAAATCAGACGTACGAAGATGATTGGAAGAGAAAATGAAGGTGAATTAATTAGAGCGCGGTGTGCGCTTCAGACCCATCTATTATCAGCATAAAGAGACTAAAAACTAGTTTAACTGAGCTTCGTTCTTATTTTCTCGTTTTTATTTATCTCTCCATTGTTTTTAATCAGCGTGTGCAGTGGACAAAAGAAACTCTTAACAATGATGCTTACCTCGGGTTCGACAATTCAGTATTTGCAAGCCTTTTTTGCTAGTAATTAATTTAGATGAATAAATGCATATCAGGCAAAAACTGATTTTAGTTTTAGATCAAGGTTAAAATCTTCAGGTTTTTTCTTCTCATTCTTTATCTAATACCACAGGATGCAGATGAAGCGAGGTTCCATCACTTTTTTATAAGGTAGAAGTTCCATTGATCAATCAATATTTCATTTACTTTACCCAATCCCGCTCTTCTACTCTAAGTAAACAGCGGCAGTACGAAACTCGAAAATTAAGGTAGAGTTAAATATCATTCCCGTTCTGCAGCAATATATAAATATATATATATATATATATATATATATATATATATATATATATATATATATATATATATATATATATATATATATATATATATATATATATATATATATATATATATATATATATATATATATATATATATATATATATATATATATATATATATATATATATATATATATATATATATATATATATATATATATATATATATATATATATATATATATATATATATATATATATATATATATATATATATATATATATATATATATATATATATATATATATATATATATATATATATATATATATATATATATATATATATATATATATATATATATATATATATATATATATATATATATATATATATATATATATATATATATATATATATATATATATATATATATATATATATATATATATATATATATATATATATATATATATATATATATATATATATATATATATATATATATATATATATATATATATATATATATATATATATATATATATATATATATATATATATATATATATATATATATATATATATATATATATATATATATATATATATATATATATATATATATATATATATATATATATATATATATATATATATATATATATATATATATATCTCGCATGCTGATATCCCCTAACCTCAGATAGACGAGATGAATGATAAAACTCCATAAAAAATCGTAAGCTCCATGATAATCTTAGAACTGGCTCACATGCTTCTTACTTCTCCGTGACCTGTCTATCTATCTATCTCCTGTATTCTCTCCTCTGCTGACAACAGTTTGAAGTCGAAAAATAAATTAATCCGTAAAATTTTCCAAGTTTTGAAATGTACAATAATCTTTGAAGCAGGGACTTTGTCTTTTAACTTTTCATTTATCTACCGATTCATCTTTCTATCCCATTTATTTTTCCGAGCAACGAGAAGACAAGGAGTAAGATCCATTACCCTGGAAGAAAAATATGAGGCTGAAAAAAAGCAAAGCAAAATAGATACAGTCCCTTTACAGCAATATTAGCTTACACTGTTCAGTGGCTGACACATTTTTTTAGGTGGTGCCTATACCACCTGTAGCTTTTCTTGAGGGGTCTCTTGGACGACCCCAATCCGTCAGTAGCGCAGGCAATTTTTTTATAGTGGCTGCCGGGGTGCAGGGTGGGAGTGATGCTTGAATGTTCCTTAACCTCTACTTTCACTTTGTTTTATTATTTTTTGTAGGGGCGAGGCGGGCAGGCGGAGGGAAGAAACAGAATGATAATGATGTTGATGAGGATGAATATAATGATGATAGTGATAAAAAAGGGATTAGAAAGCAATACACTCTATCAGTCTTTTTTGAAATCCTATCTGATACATCCCAATCTTAAGAATTAGTCCTTTTTATCAGCTCACCATCATGCGCCCTCGAGCGTACCCACCCCCCCGGGGGTGGTGGTGCGTGCAGGGCGGGAGTGGTGCTTAACTGACCTTTTCTTTCACTCTGTTATATTTTCCCATAGTGCTTTCTCTCTCAGTTACTACATTCATCCTCATTTTCTACCCATGACTTCATCCACCCTCTCCGTCCCATTCTTTAGCTGCTCCAATCGGACATCATCCCTCGTGTTTGAGTTGATTAAAAAAGGTTTTCTCGTTTCAGCGGCTCCTCGTGGTGGCTCCCAATCCATCACAATCAACAACGCCTCCCTCGTCTCATCCGTCTTTATCTGTCGCCTCCAGACGCGTGGCGGCCCCTGCTCTGTTTGTTTCACCTGAGTATGGAGTGATGGGACGCCTCACTGCAGCTCAGAGCTCGGCCACATATCACAGGTCAAGGAGCGTGTTATGGGGCGGGGCGCGGGTCTCGGCGAGGAGGGCAAGCAGGCACTCGAACATAGGTATCTCCTGCCGCCGAGGTCTCTAATGGTCTCATACCTGGTGCTGTATCCTTCACGAAGATGTGTTACCTACACCTGGAGATGTTGAATAAATGCAGCTGACAAGTGGGTGTTGCTTCTCTTTGGAGAGGAGGTACCGAGGGAGGGACTTTTCATCATGAATTGACCGTAAGAAGATTACTTAGCCTACAGAGTGATTGCCTCATTTTCCCTCGATTACTATGCCCATGTTCAAATTAGTTTACTAACCTGAGGTGCCGCGTGGGAGGCGGCGCTGCAGCAGGCCTCGCTCGGGTCAAGTGTTGCCTACACAGCTGTCTTGTTAAAATTTGAGGATTCCAGTACGACAGACGAAATATTGGTCTTAAAAGGTTAATGGCTACCAGTGGCCATTTGAACTTGTAGGGGCTAATTTGACTACAAAACGGTCGATCTTATCGCCGACCAACATGTGAGGGCCGCTGGACGTGTTTTTGGTCGCTCAAACTGGTTCATTTTTTCGTCCTCGTCGACTCAGGGAAGCTGACTGAGCATTATTTATGTGTAGAAGTGCCAGCCAGCCGTCCAGCCAGCTGTCCAGCCAGCCGACTAGGCCTTCACCCGGGGCGTTGGGGGCCGCTCGCCCGATGAGACGTGGCGATACCATCTGCTAATTGTATGGGCGAGAACACTAGAGCGGCGACGCAGCAGCAGCAGTGGCAGGACCAGGAAGGAGATTTACAGCGAGCAACGCACTAATAGCAGGCGCGAGTAATGAGGGTTGCCTCCTGTAGCAGCGCGTCCCGCGGGCTGCTCGGGGAACACGCCAGTCCCTTTGTGTGATAATGGACGACACTATTACCTCACCAATCTCTTTGTGGCGTGATTAGCAAGACTTTTACCACGCCAGTCTCTCTGTACTATCGCTAACAAGACTATTACAACACCAGCCCCTGCATATGGCATGCCAGACTCCGCCACCATTATTTCCATGCTAGGGCCCAACACACTCCGCACAACAACTATGCGGCTTAAACGGCTTCCAAGGATTTGACGTGTTTATAATTCCTTCTTTTGTTTAAGTATCACTTGTGCTTCAATAATACTCGTGAAATTGGCTCTTGATGTGCTCTAACAGCTCTCCGCTAAATTTGTCTTCTTATCTTCAGACTTCTTTTGCATAAGAAATTTATTGTAGATGTTCTAAAGGACATCCAGTTCCTCCTCCCTTTCCTTTGTTGTTACTTGGGCCAACCAATGCAAGGTCCAAAGTCATTAACATCTGCACCAATGTATCCTAAATACATTCAACTCTATTATTTTAATTCATACTGCCTCAATCAAAGCCTTATTCATTTTTGCATATAAATAGTTATTTTTACTTGCTCATATTATATGTTTATTTGTCATGAAAGATAGATATAAACAAAAAATACTTCCCTTTATGTTAACACTTTTAGCTATGAAATGAATACAACACGGGGAGTATTCTTTTAATTTTACGTTCTTCCCGCTGCTATGCATCGAATATTTGTTTTCATACTGCTTAGACGAAAGAGATCATAGAAAATTCGCTCCTATGCAACTTATTTAATGCTTCATGTTAAACACTCATATTCATATAGGCGAATGAATGTTCCGGGACCTTTCTCAGCATCCTCTGCCACCTTGGCTGCGCTTGGAGCCACATCTAATTAAGGAGGGTGTGTGTTCTCCTGATGTTATCGCGCACACTGCAATATCTATCACGCAGGGACGAACATTAGATTGCTTTTATGGTATCTCCGAGCCTCTGCCCGCCTCGCTGCCTGGGTAATTAATGCGTAATAAAACGTTAAGGGCAATTTATGGGCTATCTGAAAATGCTGCCGTGTTTGTTTAGATGAATATACCTAAGTTAGTCTCTCTCTCTCTCTCTCTCTCTTCCTGTTCTCCCACCCAGCTTAACTATTGTCTCGCCACACTCTTTCTCTTGTCTTGCCGTATCTCCCTTCACCACCTTCCTTCTCGGCTGACAAATATTCCGAGCCTGACTAAGATGTCTTGAAACTAAAGAAAATGAAAACACGCCATGAAATCAATGAAGACAGACTCCAAATAACGTTGCCATTCAGAAGAAAGAATAGAGACAACTTGGGCGACATAAACAAGGGAGGAAGAGCCAAGGCGTTGCAAGGTGTGTCATCTGTATGCCGCCTTAGCGTTCGGTCTGCAATGGTAAATTTTGCTTCGGGTATGATTTCTGTGGCGGCGCAGCAAGTGAGGCGGCTTGTACACTGCCAGAGAGTGTGCGTGTAATATTTCACACTGAGACACGACACACTACCACAGACACACTCTCCCGCACACACTGAATACTAGTAATGCCAGTGGAAGCAAGGCGCCTTTACAGAGAAAACTTATTTAAGACTTTCATCTCAGTAAAGAAAAAAAGGCAAACTCGCTTTTCTTATTTACGAGGTGTGACTACCACGTTCAGACGTAAGGTTTTGCAGAGCCCCTCAGAACAACTTCATTATAGGCAGGAGAAATATCGTGTTGGTGAGCGAGACCTTGATCCATACATTTGGTTTTATTATCCACGAGTGTAGAAGTGACTTCCTAAAAGTAGAATTCAGTTAGTTGGTAACAATGTTTGTGCAGTTATATATGTTTCCTGCTCTCTCTATTTCAGTCTCCTGAGTGAATGGACTTGGTGAATGAACACAAAACAGAAAATAATTGTCGGTAAACGAGCCCCAAACATAGCCAAGCAGAGCCAAGCTCATATCACAAAGCCAGGCTATCAAAATTTACGTTGCCATTCGTTAATATGATTACCCGTAATCACAGTTATCGAGTCACAGCGTCTAGCAAGAGAAGCCAGTGACAGTACGCCTTTCCTCCTCCCTTGCTTGTTTGCTGCCTCTCGTCGCCTCCCTCATGCCTTCATACACAAGATATAAACTGTTATAACATGCACACACCTAAATACTAATGACTTGATTCTTCTCCCCGTCCGCCCTCTCTGACCTGCTTGAAATAATTAACGTTTTATAATTATGAGGAGCAACATTCATATGTTTTTTTTTTTAATGTGAGGTCACGCTTGCCATCACTTTCCACTCATTACTTTCATCCTCTTAGTTGTTTGTACTTTACATGTATTTTTTTTTTCCAGTTCACTCATCCTTCCGAAGACCATTGTTACTCCAAGCGATGATTAAGTCAGGAGTCATCTCTCTCTCTCTCTCTCTCTCTCTCTCTCTCTCTCTCTCTCTCTCTCTCTCTCTCTCTCTCTCTCTCTCTCTCTCTCTCTCTCTCTCTCTCTCTCTCTCTCTCTCTCTCTCTCTCTCTCTCTCTCTCTCTCTCTCTCTCTCTTCTCTCTCTCTCTCTCCTGGGCTCTCTCCTCTCACTCTTTGCCTCACCTTTGCTCCTAACGAGATAGGTCGAAAGTAAATACTCTGCCGTACAATTACAAGTTAACCATAATGAGCTGGGAAATAATTAGGGAGGGACGGAAGGAGGGAGGGAGGAAGGGCGGAAGGAAAGGAGAGTATTAAGGAGGGTAGAATGAGTGGCGGTGGTGGTGGTTGTAGTGATGGTGGTGGTGGTGGTGGTGGTGGTGGTGGAGTTCTTCAGTGAATTACGAAACATTACTGCCATGGCGGTCCATCTCCATCCATCCCTCTCCTCTCTGATTTCATTTGATTGATCTGTTTCTCTTATGTACTACGTCTTAATCTTCTCCACTACTGACGGATTCGCTTCTACAGCATTATTCGTGGTTCCTTTTCGTTCATATTATGTATCTGATATCGTTTCTGAATTTCCATTTTCTCCTGTTTATGTTGCCACTATAATTGTCTCACTTTTCGATTTTGGCGACATATCATTTGCTTTGCTTCCTCTTTTCCTTTATTCTTCCACAGAGACATTGCCAATGCTTTTTAATTTGCTCGCGATTTTCCTAAATTCATATACCTTGTACAATTTTCACCACCCTGTGTGTTTCGTTTCAAATTGTTACACTCATTTCATTTGTTTATAGAATTAGGGCCAGAGCTGTCGCTGCAGAGAATATACTGAAGTTTATCATCATTTATGTTTCTGTAAACCAAGGAATTTTTTTTTATAGCAACATGACTATTAAAGTCGCTCTTGTGGTCCATAGTAAAGTACATATTCTTCACAGATAATGATTCTGAAGAGACTGTGCTGAGCGCTGAACTAACACACGGCATCGCGTCTGTCCATTTTTATCTTATACATTTAGTTACGAGCTAAATTTCTCACAATGATCTTTCCTTTTCTTTCATTTTATCGTTTACCACTTGCTCTTTATTTCTTGTCATTAATGTCTTATGGTATGTTTTCTTCGCCTCTGTTTTTGTAGATGACCTTTCCTCATGTCTCCAAAATTTCGCCGAGAAACCAGCTCACCGTTACTAATCTTTCACTTCCTCATGCCTCTCTTATTGCTGACCATCATCTCTTTGAAGCAAGAAAATGTCATTATCCTTCCCCAGCACAGAGGCTCACCGTAACTAATCTTCACTCCCTCATTACGGGACCACATCCCCGTTGAGACACAGATTACTTAATTTTAAATATAACACTGAGATGGATCCCTTTGAACATTCTAACCATTGAAACCAAAAAGAGGCCACCTTTTGCTATAAAGTAAGTGTAATGGACGATGCCGCGATGGTATACAGTGGCTGCGGCGAGATAAGGTCGGGGCGAATGAGGTAAGGGCGGTTGAGAGTCGAGCGAGCGGTGGAGGCCATGACGTGGGCGGACCACCATCCTGTCTTGACGTGCTTGTGAGATGAAAACCGAGAGAAACTTGACAGTGGGTGGAAATGGAAAAGAGGGCGAGGAGTTCAAGGATGGAAACGTGGCGGGAAGGTTGGAAGAAAACGGAATGTAGAAAAAGACAGGTGAAGAGGAGGAGGCGCAGGAGATAGGAAAAAAAAATGCATATTTTGGCTCTTCGCTGAGTATGCTTCATATTCCAGTTCCTCACATCAACTCCCTTATTCACTATATTTTTCTCAGCATTCTTAATGTTTCATTTTTTCTGGTATTGTCATGATTAGATTTGTACTTCAGTGCTCCATGTTCCTTTATTGTTTGGGGATAGCTATACAACATAAGAAAGAAAGAAAGAAAAATGTTATATATATATATATATATATATATATATATATATATATATATATATATATATATATATATATATATATATATATATATAACTCTACCAACTATGTAAAATTCTTTGACTACTTGAATTCTAAAGTGGAGCACATCTTGACCCACTCTCCCTTCGCTGAAATCTCCATCCTAGGAGATTTAAATGTTCACCACCAGCTTTGGCTTTCATCCTCTTTCACTGACCATCCTGGTGAACAAGCCTACAACTTTGCTATCCTCAACGACCTAGAGCAGTTGGTCCAGCACCCTACACGTATTCCCGACCGTCTTGGAGATCGGCCCAACATTCTAGACCTCTTCCTTACCTCAAACTCTTCTGCTTATTCTGTCAAACTGTTCTCTCCGTTGGGCTCCTCCGATCACAATCATATTTCTGCATCCTGTCCTATCGCTCCTGTACACCCTCTGGACCCACCGAAGAGGCGATGCTTCTGGCATTTTGCTTCAGCTCGGTGGGACGACCTGAGGATGTACTTTTCCGATTTCCCGTGGAATGATTATTGCTTCCAGGATAGAGACCCCTCTGTGTGTGCCCAGCGCATCACAGAGGTGATTGTCTCTGGAATGGAGGCATACACTCTATGTACATTCTATACTCCTTACGCTAAAAAGCCTTGGTTTAATCACGCTTGCTCTCGTTTTGTCTATGATAGAGAGGCAGCTCACAAAAGGTACCAAAGCCTTCGAACTTCCGCTAACAATGAACTTCACATTTCTGCCCGGAATCGTGCCAAATCTATTCTCCGACTAACCAAAAACTCTTTCATTAATAGAAAATGCCAAAGCCTTGCTTTCTCTAACTCTTCCCGTGACTTCTGGCATCTAGCCAAAAATATCTCCTAAAACTTCACTTCTTCATCTTTCCGTCCACTCCTCAGTCCTGACGGCAACACTGCCGTCTCATCTGTTTCTAAGGCTGAACCTTTCTCTCAATTTTTTTCTAAAAACTCCACTCTGGACGATTCTGGGCATATTCCTCCTACTCATCCCCCTCTGACTCTTTTATGCCTTTTATAAAGATTTTTCAAAATTATGTTTTCTATGACCTCTCTGGCTTTAATCCACAGATGGCTTATGAACCTGATGGAGTGCCTCCTATTGTCTTTTAAAACTGTGACTCCGTGCTGTCACCCTGCTTGTTCAAACTCTTTCGCCTCTGCCTGTCAGCATCTACCTTTCCCTCCTGCTGGAAGTATGCTTTCATACAGCCTGTGCCTAAGAAGGGCGACCGTTCCAATCGTTCAAACTACCGTCCTATAGCTTTACTTTCTTGTCTATCTAAAGCTTTTGAATCAATCCTTAAC
>NC_066535.1:1322127-1352127 GCF_024679095.1 Eriocheir sinensis
TAAACGCCCTTGTACATTTTGAAGTTAAAACATTCCATTTTAACCAATAGCAGAGTCACTCCAATTTATAACCTCCATTTTTTTTCTCTTCCGTTTAAAATACACGTGAGCCAGTACACAACCACTCACATACAAACACCCTCAAGTGCACACACACAAACAAACAATCCCCCCAAGCACAGTCGCACAAACACTCTCACAAAATGACACACACACACACACACACACACACACACACACACACACACACACACACACACACACACACACACACACACACACACACACACACACGAATACAAACAGAAACAAAAACACGGAGGGTTACGTCTAACGTCAGGTGCTAAGAGGCCCAGGTGGTCTGAGCTCTCTCGCATTATGCTAATATGTTTTATGGCGCCTACTTGATATTTTCAAAGTAATCTTAAATGTTGTCTATCATCCATGTGCCTATAAGTAGCTTTCCTTTTTACTACTTATAATCGACTCCGTTTAAAAGAGGTAGGATGATGTTCAATAAAAGAATAAATGTAGATTTTGTTAGCTTTTGTGAATGCTTCAAAAACGATTGTGTGTGTGTGTGTGTGTGTGTGTGTGTGTGTGTGTGTGTGTGTGTGTAAATTTAAATAGTTAATAGATATATTTATTTTGTTTTTTACGTTCGGCCTATGGCGTCGGTAGGCTTTCTTGGTGGGCCTGATGGTCGGCCTCAGCCTGTTATGGCCCAGGTAAATGTTTACAGTGGTGCCATCTTGTTTGGCTCATGCTGTTTTTTTTATCCTCTTTTAATAGAGAGAATCTAAAGTCCTGGTTGATAGGTAGTATTCAGGACAGCATGTGGGTAGTCTGAGGCCACTCGGCGGTGATTGAAAAATCCCATTTTGTGGCAGAGGGCGGGACGCGAACCCGGGTCCTCCTGGGCACTAACCATTTATCCACCGCCTCCCTATGATATATTGTTTATTTAGTTTTGACAACTGTTATATCGAAAACATCTATATGTCATATACAAGAATAAACGAAATGAGTTTTGGGGGGTAGGAGGGCTGGGGAGAAGGGAAGGCATGGCAGTCCAGTGTATAGGTTAGGTCGTGGGATGGGCATAGGCTTTCTGGGTGACAGTGAGGATTGTGGGTGGGTGGGAGGGGGTCTGCTTGTTTTGTGGATATGTGTGTGTGTGTAGGGAGGGGGTCTGCTTTTTTTCGTGTGTGTGTGTGTGTGTGTGTGTGTGTGTGTGTGTGTGTGTGTGTGTGTGTGTGTGTGTGTGTGTGTGTGTGTGTGTGTGTGTTTGAGTGTGGGGGTTAATGTGTGGGCAGTTTATTGTGATGTATTTTTATTATTTTTTGTGTGTGCTTTTGTAACCTACATGGTAGGGACGCAGAGTGAGACTGACTGGATGGACTGTGTCAGGGAGGGAGTGTGACATGGACTGAGACATGGTGATGGAGGTGCGTGTGAAGACGGTGCGAGTAACAATGAGAGTGGGTGAGGAGTGTGTGAAAAGTGAAACAGATGAACCAGGTGGGAAGGAGGTGGTGTCTGTGAAGGTGGGTAATTGTATGCAAAACCACACGTGACACACTTATGCAATGTTGAAGTGTATGAGAAAATTCCATTGTTCTAACGCGTATAAGGAAACCTCGACTTGTCACCTAGAAAGTAAACAACATCAGGTATTTCTTAATTTATCTACGTAACTGTGAAAGGTGGGAAGGCTCGAAGGATGTACAGTGCACTAATATTTTATGTTTGGCGGAAAATGCCCACTTAAATTAATATAGCTTGGAATAAATCGGTAAGTAAAATAATAAACAAAAGAAAGAACAAGTGACGCAGTGAGGAAAAGAGTAAATTGCTGAGTGAAGGAAGTACGTTTCTGTACGCTGTAACTGTGAGGGAGTAACAGACCAAAGGCAATCAGAAGATAAGACAACGGGTGTGTGGAAGAAGAGAGAAAAGAATGAGAGTAAGGATACATATATTATCATAACTGACTGAGAAAAAATATGAGGAAAATTTTAGAGTTGGGAATAAAGAACATAAAGGATAAACGAGTTGCGTATATAATGAGGGAGAAGGAAGTGGAAGGGGGTTACTGAAAGAATGCTGGGAAGAACGATTATGAAATGACTAAGGCTAGGAAGATGAAAATGGATAGATCATAAAAAGTAAGCAGAGACAATGGAATAAAAAGAATGAAAGATTAACACTGATAAGGAGGACTGGCATGAAAAGAATTGCAGGAATGGCGTCAGGTCAGGATGCAGGTGGGAGCAAGGCATACACAAGGGGCAGGGATCAAGTCAGCGTGGCAGCTAGTCAGGGGCCGTGTCATGGTCAAGAGGAAAGGTGCTCATTGCCACACGACAAGCTCCTCCCTCACCTGCTGACGAGTGGCTGGAAAGTGCTGTGGCCTGACGGAGGAGGGGATGCGGTGTCGCTCGACTGATGGATGCTGACGGGGTAATCGGATAGAGGCTAATCGTGCTGTGTTTCTTGGGACTTATAAGACGCAACTTCGAGAAAAAAGATAATGAAAATAAAATGCGAAGAAAAGAAGCGAAATACGGATGGGACACTAATGGTTTCCCACACGTCTTAACAAGCAATGTTGTTATTACCAGCTGCTTAGGATGCATGGAAGCGCTAGGCTCGGAGGCTCTAACATCACATTACGGCTCACAGACTTCAGGATTTGCCACCCAACCCTACGACCCTAAACGAACATAGATGTTATATGAATGTGTTTCGGGGAATGAAGGAGGGGTTGAGGCAGGTTGTAAAAGCCAGGAAAGGTGTTACATATATATCGAAAATGCACGAAAATAAAAAAGATACACAAACACATCAGTATCATATAATGTTTTCTTTTACTTTCTTTAACAACTCAGTGGATTGTCTTCTTTAACATGACCCGCCCCACTCCGCCACAGCTCCACCTCGCTTTTTCTTACCTCTCAGCGCCGCCGTGGTAAAAGGTCTCCACCACGTTTTTTGCCATTAGGTAAAGATTTTCGATGCATTTGCTCACCACTGTCAGGTACAACGTCCATGCGGCCAAGACTTACTGCTTCTCGGCGAGTTAACACCACACACACGCGCCTTTACTTACCCAGCCGCCGAACACTTGTTAGTCCCGCAACAATGCAACAAAGAAGCAAAAGAACAACAACAACACATATTTTCTTCTAGCCACAAAAGAAAAACGTTAGTATATTTTTGTTCTTGTACTTCATCTTTAGTCAGCTTTTGTTTTGTGTTAAGTGCAC
The DNA here is from genome assembly GCF_024679095.1 of Eriocheir sinensis. Taxonomy (NCBI): domain Eukaryota; kingdom Metazoa; phylum Arthropoda; class Malacostraca; order Decapoda; family Varunidae; genus Eriocheir; species Eriocheir sinensis. The sequence continues at coordinate 1,325,397 of NC_066535.1, forward strand.
CTACCATTAATATTAGGACAGCGGGGAGGACAGCGGCACGGGGACGGGGCAGCCCACTCACCTGTGCATGCAGGCTGAGGCACAAACAGGTCCACATGGGGTGTGTGTCCTCTACTGTTTGGCGGCGCGGCACACCCCGCCACGGACACACATCACTACACCCCACCCGACGCACTGAACCCAGCACGACACACACACACACACACACACACACACACACACACACACACACACACACAGAGACACACACACGCATATTCTATATGTACATACAGACATACACAGAAAGACATACATGCAATATACATGCAAACAGACAGACACAGGCAGACAGAGAAATATACATGCATACATACATACAGACAGACAGATATACAAACAGGCATATTGACAGACAGAGAGACGGATAGTTATATTTTATGTTTTGTTCATCAGCGTTTTCTTCCAGTCACCCACTACTTGTTGGGCGCCGCAACGATGGATCTTACTGTTCACATAATCGTCTGGTGCTGAGCGGGCACGATGCCCCACGTTCATGAGGCGGCGCACCGCAGGGAACTCGAAAGAAGTAACAACAATAATAACAATAACAACATTAATAACAAAAAAAACATAACAATTTTGATAACCATGATATAAATAGCACTGCCAGTACCATCAACAAACAACGATAACAACAACTATTACGAGAACAAACCCAGCAAAAACAGAGAGCAAGTTAGATAAAGGGAAGGCGGTTGCTAGGTCAGCTTGTGGGCGCGGTGTCATGGAGGACCCGGATATAATTCCCGCCCCCTGATACAAACTGACAATTTTTTGTCATTGCCGAGTAGCCTAAAACTACTCACATGGTGTCCTCAAGACCACCTATGAACCCGACCCCAACTCTCTAAAGAGGACCAAAAATGAGATCCGGGGTACAACATGAGCCAAGCAAGATGGCGCCCCTATAAATTATTTGCCTGCACCATTACGGGTTAAAGCCGACCACCAGTGTCTCATCAAGAAAACTTACCGGCGCTATAGGCCGGACCTATAAGAAAGTAAAATTATGTTTCATAGCTTTAAAACGCTGAGAAACTCAACGCTCTCTCTCTCTCTCTCTCTCTCTCTCTCTCTCTCTCTCTCTCTCTCTCTCTCTCTCTCTCTCTCTCTCTCTCTCTCTCTCTCTCTCTCTCTCTCTCTCTCTCTCTCTCTCTCTCTCTCTCTCTCTCTCTCTCTCTCTCTCTCTCTCTCTCTCTCTCTCTCTCTCTCTCTCTCTCTCTCTCTCTCTCTCTCTCTCTCTCTCTCTCTCTCTCTCTCTCTCTCTCTCTCTCTCTCTCTCTCTCTCTCTCTCTCTGTGTGTGTGTGTGTGTGTGTGTGTGTGTATATATATATATATATATATATATATATATATATATATCGGTCTATCTATCTATCTATCTGTCTGACTATATTACCATCAACCTTTTATCTACCTGTCTACCTAGCTATCTATATTTCTTTTAACGTTGCTGTTTTTCTTATCGACATAAAGCGCAATATTTCACTGTAATGTTCCACTTTACTAAACAACTAATACAAGACATCATTAGCATACTACTCCTTAATCAATTCCTAATGATCTCTCCCTGTTGCTTAACATAATCATTTCATATTCATATTGTGGTTATTATGTGCTTCGTACAGAATCCATCATGTGCCGTGTGCTGCGTCTTTCAGCTGCTGTGTTCATGCTCGCGCTTTTCTGCCAAACTGATTAATTTTTTTCATGGAGCAGGTGCATAACAATTACTTGGCTTACCAGCCGGCTAAGGATTTATTGACTGAATGACTAACTGACTCACAGGCTTATTGAATGGCTGAGTGACTGACTCTCCATCTGTCTGTTTGAATGACTGAACTTCTTGACTCACCGCGGTATTAATCACATGTCACTGAAATCCGGCCACAAATTTGACTCAACTCTGTTTCAGAAAAAAAGTTTTAAAAATTATTTACAAGCCCTTTCGAGACTTGCTGTTTGTGATGCCCCGTTACTACCCCCTTACAGCCTCTCCGCTGCCCAATTAGTTGCCCGCTCAACCAGCCAGCCACACAATTAGCCACCCGCACCGCCAGGCACCAAGACATAAGGCATCGTATTGTTTATCCTTCGAGGCAATAAGTCGATCCCCCGTGTGGAGGGATATATAGTGGATGTGTCCAAGGCCCGAGGAGGTCCTTCTCTTTGGGCCTACGCGCGGGGGTGCCAACACTAATATATATACGAGGACGGGCTACTAGATTTAGCTGACACGACCCAGCCCCTCAGTCAGCTAGCCGGCCAGTCAACCAGTCAGCCAGCCACTCAGCCAGTCAGTCAATCAGATAGCCATTCAGCCAGCCTGTTATCCAGCCAGCCAGCTATATATTTAGTCGGTGAGTCAGAAAGCAAGCCAGTCAATCAGTAAGTCAGCCACGCAGCAGTCCAATCAGCCACTCAACTAGCCCTCCATCCAGCCTGTCAGCCAGCCAGCAAGCCATACATTTAGGTGATCAGTCAGCATCAAAGTCAGTCAGTCTGTCAGCCGCAGGCAGTCAGTAGGTAACTCGCCTCTCGGTTAACCAGCCAGCCAAGATTAGAGCATCAAACCAGCATGCTAATAAAGCCATATAACCAGCCGAGTAGTCATTGAAAAGCCACCGAGTCAGCCTAAGAAAGCCAGCCAACGCATAAACCTGTTCCGTGGTGGCTCAAATTTGTTTGCGGCGAGGCAGCTCCATCGATAATCCACGACGTTTGAATCGCTCTCCCTTACTGCCTGGGATCTTGCTTTATTGTGTATTGTCTCTGGCGTGTGAGCAGGGGCGAGAGGGTTCTTCTGGGGAGCGTGGGAGCGGGGCGGGGAGAGGCCAGAGGGGACGAGTGGGGGAATAGCGGAGAGGGTAATGGGGCAGGTAGGGGTAGGGATGGGAAGGTGAAAAGGAAGTGGGTTGAAAGGAGGGAGGAGAATGAGTGAGAAGAAAGGGAGTCGAGAGTCGAGAGGGACTAAAGTGAAATGCGGGAGAAAGGGAGGCATGGGGGTGCTGGGTGAGGCGAGAGGGAGGAGGTTTGAAAGAAGTCTCAATATTTTTTTTCTCTTTGCAAAGAGAAAAATAAATCCGTCCATTTGGGTGGAGCAACAAGAGGCTGTGAGCACTTCTCAGTCACTGTTTAGTTTTCTTGAGCGTATATATATATTTTTCAAATGTATGTTTGTTGAAGATTTTTTTTTTCCAGTGTTAGATTATTAACATTTTTAAAGCAAAGGAATAAAAATATAATACAATATTTATCCTCAACATTTACAATATAAACAACGTAAATAAAAGTCACTGTTTCAAACTTTTTTTCTATTTAAACTTTAAACTTTCACGTTTTCGGTGGACTGGGTCTCTTGCTTTATTTTACATGATCACATCTACAGCCATACACTCACACTGATAAATATAGAACTATTGATGAAACGTCAACATGATTAAAGATTACACCATTACACCAAACATTTACATCCTCATTTTATTTCGAAAAAGAGAGAAACTGAGTCAGCGAGCCTTGGCTGCATGCCTTTCACTAAACACGTCACATATAAGCTATTAAGTGGGTGTTACCCTTTTGTCGAGTGCAGTTAAGATTTGGTCCGGTTACGTGTGATTAGCCACGATTCGGGTGTAATAGATTAACCTAAATTTACTACAACGTTGCAGTTCGGTTCGCTAAGCTTGTTTCAGCCTCACTCTGATTCGGTTTGGTGCAGTCCGCTTAAGGTGGGTTAGTCCTGATTCGTCTCGCCTGGAGAAGTTCGGTTCCGGTTCGTCAGTGGTAATGATCACTGAGTGGGGCCGGATGAGGCAGGGGCTGGGTGAGGCAGGGGCGGGGCCGGCTGAGGATGAGTGAGTGGGGTGAGGACAAGAAAAAGGGGCGAGGAACGGAGGACAGGAGAGTGGGGAAAGCTTGGAATTGGAGGGCTTTGATGGAGTGGGGTGAGCATAAGTTAAGGAGGAGAACTGGGAGAAAGGAGGGTGAGGCAGACCAACGGGCATGAGGAATCGGGGTGAGGAATAGGGAGTAAGGGGCATGAGAAATGAGGGGGGATAGGGAGAGGCAGGCGTAGGGATGAAATGGAAGGAATAAGTAGGTGTGGGTGAGGAGGCGAGAGTAAAATGAGGAAAGGTTGGTGGGACAAGAGAGGAAGGTAAACGGTGAGCGAAAATAGAGGTAAATTGGGGACCAGGAGTCATAGGGGTGGGTATGTCTGAGCACAAACAGACTGGTAAAGAAACAGAAAGAAGAGCAGACGTGGAAGGAGGGAGGAGGCATGGATTGCTTCTAGGCAGGCACAGAGGGCAGATAGGGAGGGGGTAGGAAAACCCTCCCTCCACTACCACACACACAGAAGGAACATAAATAAAGAAGCAGCACAACAAGAATGGGTGGGACCGGTGCAGGCAGTGATTGTGCTAGTGTTGTTGATGAGCGAGGAGGAAGAGGAGCTGGAAGAGTAAGAAGAGAAGAAGGAGGAGCAGGAGGAGCAGGAGGGGAAAGAGGAGGAGGAGGAGAAAAGGAAAAGAAGAAAAGAAAACAAAAATGAAAATAAAAAGAAAAAGAAAATAGGAAATAAAAATAACGAAAGAAAAAGAGAAAAAAGGGAGAAAAAGTAAAGGAATTAAAAAAATGAAAAAAATAACAAAAGAAAGCAGCAAGGATAAATAAGAAGGAAAAAAAAGGAAGATGAGGAAGAAGAGAGAAGGAAAAGGAAGAGGAGCAGGTGGAGGAGGAAGAAGAGTAAAAAAAGAAAAAAAGGAAAAGAAAAAGAAAATCAGAGACAAAAATATAATAAAGAAAAAGAGAAGAAAACGTAGAAAAATGATAAAGGAATATAAAAACAATGGAAGAAAAAGAAAAGAAAAGAAAGCAACAAAGATAAATAAGAAGGAAAAAAGAAAGATGAGGAAGAAGAAAGAAGGAAAAGGAAGAGGAGCAGGTGGAACAGCAGCACAAAGCCTAGAAAGGCTGTTGGCTCATACTAGGGTGTTCAGTGATTGGATCAATCTCAATTGATCAATCAATAGCTTTGCTTGCAGGGAGAACTTGCAGGGAAGGATTCCATTTTGGGGGTTCAGTTCACACTCCGATGCAGCAAAGTGGCGATCAATGCGTTTCTTGGAAGGAGTTTCTTGAAGGCGTTTTGCACTTCTCTGTGAAAAGGCTGCCAGTGTGGAACAACAACTCTATTCGAAAATAACTCCTCTCGTCGAGTAATGCATCGCCTTTTTGAAAATTTTTTTTTGTTTGTTTTTTGTTGTTGGTTTGGTTGTTGCGTGTTTTGTTGGAGTGATCAACGTTGCTGAGCTTGTTCAGGTACTTTGGAGCTTGTATCATGTCTCCCCGCAGGCGTCTTTTCCAGAACGTGAAGAGGTCCAGTCTCGAGTCGAGCTCTTCGTGGGGCAGTCTTCATCCAGCTTCGGTATCATTCGTGTGGCGCGGCGCAAGTCTGTACTCTCTGTTCAATGTCTTTCCTGTTATTAGGAGACCCAGAAGACTGCAGGGTACGGGCGTATTCAGGTGGGCCAAGTATAACATAACATACAAGGATAACATAACTCCCGGCGTCTCGATATGAGTTCAAGCATTATATTGGCAAGCATTGTATTGGCTTTCTTACAGGTTTTTTTTGTTTTATTTGTTTCAAGTCACTGCTGGTGTCTTCTCTTCCTCTCTGCACAACATGGTTCATGTAGTATGTGGTATGTGTATGTGGTGTTGTGTTGTCTGGATCCGATATGCATTACATACATTACTTAGTGTTGAAGGACATTCATTTTTCTGACCACCTTCTGATCTGGTCCTCTGGTCTGGATAATTCAGTTCGTCTGCCGTTGTGAGGCCTGTCCACCCCACCCACCTTGTGTCGTTTTGAAATTTTTGAAAGATTGATTCTTCTAGGTCGTTGGTATATATGATGATGAATGATGGGTATGGGTCCTGACCCCTGTGGCACTCCACTTGTGACCGGGAGCCACTCGGAGGCCTGTCCGTTGAGTACAACCCGTTGTTTTCTTCCAGTGAGCCAGTCCTTGATCCACGCTGTCAGATTGCAGCCTTATCCCGCCAGGTGGAGGAGGAGGAAGAGAAAAAAAAAGAAAAAAAAAAAAAGAAAAGGAAAAAGGAGAAGAGGAAATGTAGACAGCGAAAAAGAGGAAAGGAATAAGAAGATAAGGAAGAAAAAAAGATAAAATAAGAAAACAAGAAAAAAACGGAAAAAAAAGAGGGTAAAGAAAAAAAAGAAATGTAAAGGAAAAAAATAAAAATAAAATGAAATGAAAAATGAAAAAAAGAAAGTGGAAAAAAATCGAAAAACAAGGAAGAGTAAAATAAAATAAAAATGAAGGAAATTGAAGAAAGTAAAAGAAAAACATATAAAGCAGAAAAAAGAAAACTGATGAAGCAAAGAAGAAACAGATTCTTAAGAAATAAAAGATAATGAGGGAAAAATGAAGATGAAGAAGATGAATAGGAGAAAGAGATTTTTGATGTAGATGAAGATAAAGGAGAGCAAGGGGGACGAAGAGCGCGGGTTCGGAGTAATGACACCGAGACGAATGAGAAGAAAAATAAGTACAGGAGGAAGAGAAGGCCGCCAAGACAAATGGTGACAGTATCAATGGTGATCTATCGGCGGTGGCGGTCCTCGTGCAGTGCTTATAGTGAGGCCGAAACGGATCAGTGGAGGGAGGCAGCCAAGAAACACCCTGGCATCCTGCAGCTCCTCACACACGCGCCTAACGTTGCCTTTACGAGAACGGGAGGTGTGGCAGCCAGTCTTCCTTCGTTCTGCTGACGCCTTAGCGAGTCTGTCTTTGTTCCTTTTTTTATACTCTGACGGTTTTGTTTTCGTACTTGATTTTCTTACATAGGGTTTTCGTTATGTCCCAGGTAATTACAATGCCTGAATATTAAAATGTCCCTCATATTATTTCCGATTGAAGCTTTTTTGTTTAAATGTTTGTCTTCTGTTTTTGTACACTTATTTCTTTCTCTCCTAATGCTTATTCGCAATTACATTTTTCACCCAATTTCTATTTATTTTCCTTTTTGACGGACTTCGGACCGGTCTATCACACTTTAGAAAGAGTAGGTAGGAAGACACCTACCGAAACGGGCTTAAGCCACTCCCGGTGAGGTATATATGGGAAGCGAGGAGGGTGTTGAAGCCCTCCAAAGACCCTTCCCATGTCCTCACTTTCCGTTTCCGTATTGTCTCATCTACACCATGCAGGGAGTAGTTCAGCATGCTCTCTATAGACAGATTCTCTCATTTTCCACACCACACTATATTCACACAACACACACACCATCTCCCAAAATTTTACAAATTTAAAATGGCGAAAATTAGCAGAGCCTCGGAGTCCCCGCCTGGGGGGAGGGCACAAATTCCCCCAGGGAGGACTCCCCTTTTGGCTTCCGACTTGAGAGGTGTCTTGATAACTCCTCAGACCTCTTTTTTTTATGAATTTCTGTAACATTTGCGGTATTCGTTCCACTTTCCATTCTGTGGAGCACCATCTCTCCTCCTCTAAACCTCACCTTCTCTTCCTCACCGAAACACAGGCCTCGGCGGCTACTGATAGCAATCTCTACTCTGTTCCCTCCTACTATCTCTATCCTAAATTTCAATCCAAAGCTGGATGTTGCACCTATGTGCGCAACGACATCACTTGCTCTTGTGCCCACGACCTTGACTCTTCTTCTGAATTTTCCACCATCTGGCTAAGACCTCATTGTCATTTTATTACTAAATACATCTGTGCTGTTTATCTCTCACCTAACTCTACTAAATATGTAAAATTCTTTGAATATTTGAACTCTAAAGTGGAGCACATCTTGACCCACTCTCCCTTCGATGAAATCTCCATCCTAGGAGATTTCAATGTTCACCACCAGCTTTGGCTTTCATCCTCTTTCACTGACCAGCCTGGTGAACCCTTCCTTCGTCTGTATTTCCTCCTGCCTATGACTTGACCTCTTTCAAGAAGAGTGAATCAAGACACCTCTCCATCCGAAATTGACATTTCTTTTGGTCACTCTATAGTACTAATCACTATATGAGAACAACAGTTAACGGTTTTTTTTTCTACACTTTTGGTTGCCCTTGAGCCGTCTCCTTTGTTGTAAAAAAAAAATCTCTTTATAAAGTACCGTTACTGATATTTGATCTCGGCCGCCCTTAATGAGCGGTGAGTTTTGTTGGACTTAAACGTTTACTCATTTGACTCATTCTTGTCGGTTGTTTTAACGAATCGTAACATTCACAATTTTTTTTTTCATTTTTTGCTTCCGCTGTCGTTGACCTTCCGTTAGCCTCCCCATTAATCTTCTGAATACATTCCAGCTCAGCAACAAAGTATGAGTTGTTGGGATATTTTTTTCGTCCTCGTTTCTTCTTGCATTCCTGTCATGCTTTATAGATCATGCACTTTTTCAATATATATCGACTTTCTTTTTTTACTAAAACATGCGATACATTATTTATTTTATGACTTTCTTCCCCGTCTCATGGTTGAAGTTCCATTTGTCGTATTGCTAATGTTCTGAATGCATTGTTCCCTTCATTCCTCCCGGAGTATATATTTCCCCTGTCACATCCCTGCCTGCATTATCTACACAATATTACCGTGATGGATCGTTCCCTCAGCCACCTGCCTCCTACCTGTACTACCCACGACTTTTCGCTGTCTGACCTCACCTGCCCGAGTATCCGTCTTACCTGTCTACCCCATCTACCTTGTCTGCCCCCACTGGTTTGCTTCTTCCGAAAGTCTCACCTTCCTGCTTATGCTTGCCCGTCTATCTGGCTTGCTGCTCCGTCTCACCTAGCCTGATTGTCTGTCTATTCTGCTCGCCCGCATAACCCTCACTTCTGTTCCACAATATTAATGGATGAAATCTGACTCCGTTTCAGACGTTGTTCCCCCGGTGTGCTTCTCAAATAATCAAGGCGACCATGATTCTGGCTTCCGACAAGAGATGCTTGGTGCAGAGGCGTTATATTTCACCTGAGCCGCGCGAGGAACACGGATTCCCTGGTAACACGAGAGGCTGCCCGGCTTGTCGTGGCTTGTTACTTCTCTGTCATAAAGATACGACTTGTTACTGCGCCATCATAAAGATACGACCCGCTAATCGGACCCCTTGACCCGCGCACACTACAATAGTGTATTTATGCAGCAGACACAAGCCGTTAACCCCTTCCCTGCTGCATCCACTTAGCCCCGCGAATATATATTTACTTGCTACGGGTAAAGTTTAAGGGAAGACGCTAATAAGCACTCCTGCTACGACTCTCATCTCCGTTTCCTGCAATAGATTTTTTTCTTTTATTTATGTTATATACGGAAGACACTAATCCCTTCTCCGCTGTATTCAATTATCTCTCTGAATGTATGTTTCCTTGGCAGAGGTAAAGTTACGGGCGGATGCTAATATGAGCGTTGGCTACGGTACTCATCCTACCTCTATTAACCACATGATGTCTTAGTGCAGAATGATCCTGACCTCGGTAGCACAGCAGACTGGCATCGCACAGCAACTCGTAATTTGCTTCTTCCAGTTCTCTGTAGATGCCAAAATCAACCAACTTTACCCGAAATACAAGACACATAATTCCATAAACTTCTCTCACCCCATGAAAGATTTAAGCCAACATAACCATAATAAAGTGCAAAAAAATATTTTTCTCAGTAATGACAAAACCATTATCAAAAACATAATACTGTCTAAACCAGTGGTTCCTAAACTCTTTACTATCACGCCCCTTCTAAGAATGGGTCTTTCCCTTCATGCCCTCCTTGCATATTAGCCCATGCTCTACCTATACTCCAACAACGGAAATTCCAACTTCACCAAGGCTCGCGCACCCCTTGGAAATTACTTACTCTCCCTTATGGGTTTGCACCGCCCCGTTTTAAAAACCACTGGTCTAAACTACACTGAATGTCAGTTATGGTCTTATATTTGAATATGTCAAAAGATACAGGTAAATACACACACACACACACACACACACACACACACACACACACACACACACACACACACACACAAATAGTACAGCTCTCTCTTTCTCTCCCTTTTTTTCAGGTGAATCTACGTCCTCCAGAGTTAATATAGATACAGGTACACGTTAAGGGTTGTTTATGGAGGCTGTTTTCCCTTCACGGCCCTCATACAGGAGTCCCCGAGGGCATGGGAGCCACGTAATTTAAATATACACAATACTTCACCCTTAATTGGACAAAACACACACCAGTCACGTCTTGTTTTACGATAGAGATGCTGGCTCGGCTCGGGAGGCTTGGTAATTACCGTTTTTGATTACGCCACGTGGGCCTACGAGAGTTATGGGCCCGTCTCCTCCCCCTCGACCCGCCCACTCTTCCTCCTCTTCAGCTGTGTTTCACCATGCCCACCCCCAATCCTCTCTCCCTCCATCCCTCCTCTTTCTCCTCCTCCTCCTCCTCTTCCTCCTTCTTCTTCTCGTCCTCCTTCTTCTTCTCCTTCTTCTCCTCCTCCTCCTCCTCCTCTTTCAACCTCATCCACCTCTTCGTCGTCTACCCTTACCCACCAGTCTAGTCTTTCGCCACTCTGCTCCCTCGCTTATTCTCTTTCTCATCGTTTGTCTTTTTTTTTTATGGCTCAAGCTATCCCCCTCTCCCAACGTTCCTCCTCTTCCTTTGACTCTTTCTCTACAAATGTGTGTCACCTTTTTCTCATTTCTCTCCTGTTTTACCTCTCTCCAACATCTCTACCTTCCGTGTCTTGTTTCTACCACTCCCCCACCACCCAGCTATATTACGTCCTCACATCTTTTCTTTCTACATTCTCTCTTTCCTCCTTCAGCCTTATTTAAACGACTTTCATTCTTTTCATTCTAATTTTTTCTCTCTCACATTTCTCGTCTACTTCCCTTTGCCTCGTTTTCCCTTTCGCTTGCAAGATAAATTACAGTGACATGCTCGGCTCATACACAGCCACAAACTAGTTCAGGTCAACTTCCTCTCGTGTGCATGGCCGACGCAGAGACAAGCCTGTTAAAAGGAAGAGGAAGGGGACAGGTCAAGGCCTTTAAGTGGTGATGGTTGTATAGTGCTGGTAATGGTGGTAGTACTCATGATGGTTGTGATGGTGATGGTGGTGCAAGCGACGGTGGTTGTAAGTTTCATGGTGACAATTAGTAGAAAGTCCGTGACAGTGTGTGTGTGTGTGTGTGTGTGTGTGTGTGTGTGTGTGTACTCGCGCGCTGGCTTGCACGATTACCCCAGCTATTCAGCCGTGACCAATCAACATATATAGTCCTTTGAAAACGCATCGAAATATGCATAAATGAATGAGTGACTATCTATAAAAAATATATATGTAGATGTAATCATACAAATATAATGATGCAAAATACCTCAACTATTATTAATGGTATGGCTTGGCCTGGCCTATGGCGTTTTGGACTCACCTAGAATAAGTATGTGGCGTTGTCGATACCTGTGTAGAAGGACAAAGATCCGGATCTCCAAGTCGTTTGTGCTGCTTGTCTTGCTTATATGGCTGAGACATGTACATTGAATAGTGACTTGAAGAGGTGGATTGATGCCTCTGGTAATAAGCACCTACTCAGAATCATGGAATATCGCTGGAATGACTATATATCAAACCGACAATTACTCCGTCCGTGAACGTCAACTGCGGTTATGCGGGCACGTGGCACGCTACCCAGAAGACGACTCTGCTCAACGGGTTGTTTCTGTAAGCGACAACCCTGAGTGAAGGAGGTCAAGGGGACGCCCCAAGAGTTCGTGGCTTGAGCAAGTCTATAGATCCTGTCATGAGGTACTTAGAATGGGAAGGGAGAATGCATGCATGGAAACTTACCAGGAGGAACCCCAGGGTTTGGCATTGTAGGGTGGGCGAGGCTACGCCCCCCCCCAGCATATGTCCCTATTGATTGATTGATTTATATTATTACACGTCTCAAAAAAATCAACAAGAAATCTCAGACACATCAAACACACACACAAAAAAAAAAAATAATAATAATGATAAAGAAAAAAAAAGTGACCTCTCCCTTGCAAAGTAGTCTAAACTCATTAATATATATATATATATATATATATATATATATATATATATATATATATATATATATATATATATATATATATATATATATATATATATATCACTGATAAACAGGATGGGAATTTTCAAACATTAAGAAAATCAATTTACCTCCTAAAATCCATGTAGAAGCAAGAAAGAAACCCCATCACGCATAAAAATTAAGAATTATCGCTTAAAAAATGTATCATAAACAAAGAATCATAAAAAAAAAATACAAGCAGAGAACCAAGGAGAGATAAGATAACCCGAGATAACCCAAGGGAGGCAACAAAAAACAATATTTGAGAGATGAAAGAAGAGGAGGAGGAGGAGGAGGAGGAGGAGGAGGAGGAGGTCGACGAATGACCTAAAAGGGCGAGGTACTGAGGTAGGAGAAGGAGGAGGAAGAGGAGAAAGAGGAGACTGAGGTAGGGTGAAGGTGGAGGCAGAGGAGGAGGAGAAGGAGGGGAGAAAGATTGAAGATGGAGAAGCCAGAAGAAGCGGCGCCGAAAAAGAAAAAAAAGAATGCGAAGCTCCATCCACTTGCGGGTCATTAGCTCAGGTAAACACGGCGGTCTGATAGAGAGATAACATCGGAGGTCAGATCCACCTATTTACATAAGAACATATGGAGAGAGGGGCAAGGGAGACACAGCCATAAACAACGACAAGGTGAAAGGAAGCGAAGGGCGATGGCGTGGATGAAAGGAACGACCGGGTAAGGATGGGGATGGAGGGCAAATAGGATGATCATGAGGAAAGGTGTGGAAATAGAGGGGAAGAAAGAAGAGAAATAAGTAAAGATTGGGAAAAGGAGAAAATGTGTGTGTGAGAGAGAGAGAGAGAGAGAGAGAGAGAGAGAGAGAGAGAGAGAGAGAGAGAGAGAGAGAGAGAGAGAGAGAGAGAGAGAGAGAGAGAGAGAGAGAGAGAGAGAGAGAGAGAGAGAGAGAGAGAGAGAGAGAGAGAGAGAGAGAGAGAGAGAGAGAGAGAAAACGAGATAGAAGGGAAGGAGAAAGCTAGTAAAAAAGGTGGAAAAAGATGAAAATTACACTGAATGACGTAAAAACCGGCCACACAGACTCTACGGGCCCGAGTAGGTGGTCTGGCGGCAGTCCAGTACATTTGTAGTGGAGTTTATGGTGTTCAAAGGCACGACTAACCCGCGAGCTTGTTCCCTCCGCTAATAACATCGTCGGTGGAGAATTACTTGATGGAATGTAATTGTTCCTATCCAAGCAAAGCTTGTTTATCTGCCACGAAATGGGATCAGACGGAGATAATTTATATAAGCCTTTCATCTCGATCACAATATCTTTTTCTTTATATTACTTAAAACAAAAGAAAAACGCTACGAGTGGTTTTATTTTGAAATAGATACTGAACGTTCAATCAAAGAGGTTTGCGCTGACACTAATACCTATTACTAAATCTGTAGAAGGTATAAAAGAATCAACATAAATAAGTTGCCGGGTCCGCTTAACGATTTCTAATTTTTACGATACATGTTTTTTAAAGGTCAATTGATCCAGTTGCACCATAGACTCCGACCCTGGCCTGCCAGGAGCACAGGATGGAGGTAACATTAAGTGTTATTACCGAAGGGAAGGTTTCTGCTAATAAAGCCCAACTTCCCGTTAGTGTGTGTGTGTGTGTGTGTGTGTGAGAGAGAGAGAGAGAGAGAGAGAGAGAGAGAGAGAGAGAGAGAGAGAGAGAGAGAGAGAGAGAGAGAGAGAACAACGGATGAAGAGGAGTAAGAATGAAGATAATGATGATTTTGATGGTGGTGGTAGTGGTGGTGGTGGTGATGGTGAAGGGGGAGGTGGTGGAGGGGGAGGAGGGGGAGGAGGAAGTGGTGCAGGTGGTGGTGGTAGCGGCGGCGGTGGTAATGGTAAAGTTAATGAGGGAGATGCTAATGATGTGGAAGAGGAGGAGAATAAGTAGAGCAAATGAAAGAAGGAGATGCAAGAAAATGATAAGAGAGGACTGAATAGCTTACAGAGGGAGCAGGAGGTAAAGAAAAAACTAAACAAAAAGATGTAGAGATAATAAAGAATTGTAATGAAAAGGAAGACGAGGAGGAGAAAGGAGAGAAAAAAAATAATAACGAGCATAAAAGATTAGCGGCTCAGTGCCTTGTTAGCTGGCTGGATGGGAGGAAGCGGGGCGTGGGTGCTTAGGCGAGAAAGTGGGTGGTAGGGTTAGTGGGTAAACCTTGGATGGGTGAGTGGGTGTAAGGGGTGGGTGGGTCGCCTCGGGATATGACTATGGGTGGAATGGAATGATTTAGGTCGTCCCCCGGGATCGAGACCACCTGTGGACCGCTAATTGAGTGGTCACCTCCATATAAGTAGGCGAGGTGGATAAGGCAGCGTTCCTTACATGTCTCTCGCACCACGCAGATCCCTCGATTACAGGAGCAGTGACCACTCAAATAGCGCCCGCCGCCCCCGTCCTCTCCCACCGTCGTCCACTTCCCACTCCCTTCCATCAGCTAGTTCAGTAACCCCTCCCCATCCCCTCGTCCGAAGTAAATTCCATTCCTTATTCTATTAGTTCGGATAGTAATTCCTCCTTCCCTTCTTCTCTCGTTACTCTTCCTCCCCGTTAGATAGGAATGCTTTCTTTCTATTCACCTGGTGGTTATTCCTAGTAACCTTATAAGTGAGTTTGCCTTTTTCGTTTATCTGTAAGTGAATAAAAGTTAATAGCAACAACTACGACCACTCTTATTAGCCCTTTCCTTCCCCTCCATTTTCTTGATCTTTTTTTTCTTATTTTTTAGCTTTATATGCCATTACACAGTAAACTCACACTAACTTAATTAAACCTCTATCTTACATAATACACGTCCAGAGGCCTCTACCAACCCCCCCACCGAAGTCTTCTTCATGGGTGCTAAACAATCAAAATACTTATGCTCTATTTTTACTTATATCGTCATACATAGAATTTGCCTCACTTTTCCCCCACAGTGACTGGATGACTGAATAACAGAAGTATTGACTTCTATCCGTCACCCTGATCCTTCTTTCTCCTTTTTCCTCTTTGTATTTGCAGTTCGTGTTATTTTGTATTAAATTATTAATCATATTTAGGATAGAGAGAGCGTATTTTTGGCATACTTCATACTGAGTAGCATGAAGATTTTTTCTAGAAGCCGCTCTCCTTTAATTAATACGAGCATATGAAAAGAAGCTTGTATCAAACAGTAAAGTCAAATCATACTCGAACGGTCAATGGCCTTTCAAATCACTGATCTGTATTATTATAGAGATCAGTGTTTCAAATACCTATAAGTCATCTTACTGCAGGTACATAATGAAATCTGGCTCTGCAAGTGCCTATATAAATGAGGAAATTGTTGATTTGTTGCATGCAAATAACATGGGCAATATTTGAAATAGCCTAGCATCACATTCAACATTCAAAATTAAATATTTCATGTTATTTCGAATGTTAATCCTTATTTACATGCAATAAATCATTACAATTCCCTTTATTTGCACTTGCAGATCCATATGTCTTCTAATGTACCTATAATGAGATGAATTATATGCATATGATAGGCTATATAGATCGTTCGAGTATGATCTGACTATACTGTTTGATACAGCCTTATTTTTCGTGTGCTTGTATAGTGTATTATCGATGCAAATCCATATGTTTGGAATTTAAAAGGACTGAGGATATTTAAGTATACATAAACATTAGCTTGAATATCTATCACAACAGTTGATTTTCACGTATTCACAAACTAGAAATGCGCAGGTGCCACATCCATCAAAATTCACGCTTCGGGGATGGACAGATGAAATTAAACAGACTATAGTTAAGCCTAAACCACAGACTTATATACAAAACTGCGCCCCAAGGCCCTGCAAGTGACGCCCCTGGACCTAGGCCGGCGGTCGTGGGTGTGCCCAGTTCATCCCAAACCAACGGCTTCACACACCTCACTCCCACTCGGTTTCCTGACCCCACCATTCATTATTAAGAAAAAAATGGAACCATCATCGTCTTCCTGAGAAAATTTTGCATGACATGAGGATAAATTTGTAACAGTAATGTAAAAACAAACACACGAAAATCAGATGAAGTAGCGCATAAACATTTTCTTGCACTTATTTCCTTTCAAATCCATAGTACTAAGCTGTTTTTTGTCGCATCACTTTTTAAACACAGATCTTAAATTTGCATGCTGTTCTGATTCTGATGGTGTAAGGTACGTCCCGAGGTAAAAATATACAGAGGGTCAAAATAGCCTCCGAACATAAGCTGTGTTGAGATGGCGGAATGTCGATCCATGCTTCACTTTAATAATGCTGTGCGTCCTGAACTACTCTCTGCTGTAGATGAGACAGTAGGGAAACGAAAAGTGAGGACACGGGAAGGGTCTTTGGAGGGCTTGCAACACCTTCCTCACCTCCCGTATATACCTCACCGGGAGTGGCTTGCGCCCGTTTCGGTAGGTGTCTCCCTACCTACTCCCCTTATGTGCTATTTTATTTAACTCTAATTTTCGTGTGTTTGTTTTTACATTACTGTTACAAATTTATGCTAATGTGATGCAAAATTTTCTCAGAACGAAAACCGTATCAAAATGTTTCGGCAGAGCTGCTTAATATATCGTTATAAGGTAAAAACTTCCACTCTATTGAATTAATTTCCTTTCTCAATATCATATTTTGTGTATCTATAACAAAATCACTCCTAAACATCCCTTCCCTTCGAATAATATTATGTATTATTTGAACGAATATATGTCAGTCGTCTCAGCTTTTCTTGATAATGAATGGCGAGGTCAGGAAACAGGGTGGGAGTGAGGTGTGTGAAGTCGTCGGTTTTTATATGGACTGGGCACACCCACGGCCGCCGCGACGGGCTGCGGGCCACCTATTATCAGCACTATGCAGGGAGATGGGGGACGCGTATATCTAGTAAGTCTGTGGACCTGCCCACTCATATGTTTTACAAGCTCACCTTTTCTCTTTCTTAGGCTAACTTTTTACCCTAAAATTGCTTTACCTATTCTATCCTCAAAAGTGCTCCATCCTACTTCTACTCGCTCTGCATCCACCGCTGCATAACTGTTGGCACCTGTTAGGTCTTCATCTAGTTACACTTCCTAGCCTACCTAGTCCTATTTGTCTTATCCTCGTCAACTATGATTCCTAGCTATTTGTATGACCTTGTACGGTTTATGCTCATCTCTCCTAGCGCCCAGCAGGTCCTTCCCTCATTCATAGCCTTAGCATTTACTAATAAAACCTGACTTTTCTCACTAGTAAACTTCATATCAAACTCCCTCCCATACTGGCTACCACATTCAACATTTGTTGCAGTTCCTCACTCATGATTACTATAAGTCATCTGCATACTGGAGACTTTTCTTCTTAATTGTATAATTTAAGTGAATAAATTAGTTTATAAAGAGAAGAAGAACAGCTTTTGTCATAAAGAGCTCATACAACCCGTGACTGAGATTATATACATGGTATTTGGCTTATTTTGCGATTTTTTTGTCCTACACTTAATGAGGGTCACTAAAAACGTTCCCAAAAATATATTAATTAGTTTTAAACAGACATGTGACGTAAATATTTTTTTTCGAGTTGACCGAGTTTGATTGTGTGGAATTAAGTCAGCAACCGAATCCGGCAATTTCGGGGGAGATTGTAAAGCAGGAAATTGAAGCAGTTATAAAAATAAAAAATAAAAATATGTAAGTAAATAAATAAATTTATATATATATATATAGATATATATATATATATATATATATATATATATATATATATATATATATATATATATATATATATATATATATATATATATATATATATATATATATATATATATATATATATATATATATATATATATATATATCTATATATATATATATAGATATATATATATACATATATATATATATATATATATATATATATATATATATATATATATATATATATACACACACATATAGATATATATATATATACATATATATACATATATATATATATATATATATATATATATATATATATATATATATTATTTTCTCTTGGACAATAGATAATTGATCACACACTCCTTAACTCTCCTCCATCACTCCCAACCTCATCTTCATATCTTAGAAAATGACTCCCTGGCAGGAGACGCCAGACATCTCGCCCTAACTGAAGGCGACTGAATCGACGGGCATTGAGGAAGGCTAATGCGAGCAGGGAGACGCGAGACGGACAGCGTGTAGCCAACGTGTCCGAGGCGTTTATCTATGGCGACAGTGAGGAGCAGGGAGGAGGAGGAGGAGGAGGAGGAGGAGGAGGAGAGGCCTGGCAGGGGGGATCGGGGTGGAAGGAGATAGTGACTCCTGCAGAAGGATACAAAGGGTCAGGGAACAGGTTTGTGTGTTTTTTCTGCCCTTCGCCGTGTCGGACAGACGGCCGCCGCGAGACGACAGGTGTCCGTCATTAGAATGAATATGAATGTTTCGGTCACAAGAAGAAAGCCGATCGGTATTCGAATAGTGTGATGGAATGGTCAGTAATAAGTTATATTTTCTTTCTACTATTTTTTGCATAAATTATAATTATGGTGTAGCTTTCAGGCGAGGAACACTACGTAGTCTACCCCTCGTAAACTTAATATATTTGTATCAAATGCATATAACAAAAAAAAAAAAAAAAGATGACCAAGCACTTTCTACATTAGTGCGTTTTTCTATCTGGTCGAGTCAAAATAAATCTTTGAATTCGTGTCGGTGGTGGAGCCTCGGCCGCCAAACAGACCACCGCTGCGCCCCCACGGCCAGGCGGTAATGGAGTGCCGGGAGTAGCGGGCTGCAGGGGAGGATCCTGTTCTGCTCGTCGCTTCTTGATGTGACCGCTGTCAGTGACGCGGTGGGGGTGAAGACGAGTGGAAGGATGGGGCTGTGGTGAGGGATGGGGTAAGGGAGGTCCTAGTCAGGGAGGAGGCGAGAGAGGGGTGGGGAAGCCTCCTGTGAAGGCACAACACGCCCCATCATAACAAGGCAGGCGGGAGTCCTTCACTTAAGGTTCATTAAACTTGTTCCCGCCGCGACGTACAAGCATCAGCCAAGGTTGTTGTGTTTGTCGGTGCATGAGGCGTGGAGGCGCCTCGTCCCACACGCCCTGCACGACACAGATTAATGCTCCCAAGGATATATTTAAGTGAGTCTATCAGCACAAATATCTACATGTTCACAAATACTCGCGTCACCCAATATCACAGCCGTGTGTCGGGGCGCCAGAGGACCTCCTGTCGCGGGGACTGTGGACCGGGGAGGCGCCACCTGATTGGGAGGAGGAGTAGAGGAGGAGTAAGGATCAGGGATAGAGTGGGTGTCGGGTGCGGGGCGGGGGAGGAGGGTGATGAATCCAGAGAGAGATCTTGTAGATTCATTAAGTGGGGGTTTGTATTCCATGCTGATATCTCTCATGAAATTATCATATATCTAAACGACTATCAGAAGGGTGGGGTGTAGCCGCTGCTAATCCAAACAGGTGGTCCGCGCGCGCGCGCGCGTGTGTGTGTGTGTGTGTGTGTGTGTGTGTGTGTGTGTGTGTGTGTGTGTTGCCCGCAGTGGCTGTTCGGGAGGAGCGACTTTCGCCGTTGCCATAAAATGATTGTCACTCACACTCTCCACACGCGTCAGAAAATAATAACAAAACCTAATATGCATTGCCACAGACAGTGCTTCCTCCCCGTTACCTGCCATGCCTTGGTGCCTCCCCGTGTTGCCCCGCTGCGCTACCCCGCCTCGGGACGCCTAGTAATCGCATGTCCGAGTGTCGAAATAGCGCACCTCTTCTGCTGCATATACGCAAAGTAGTCCAATGCTCTTTATTTAATTAATAGAAAATATGAAGGGAGAACATTGCGAAAGAACTCGTCTCCTTTTTACCTGGAAAAGATGAAATGGTCAACAGGGGTCCCAGAAACGCAAAACAAAACAAAACAAAAAAAGTTTTTTTCATTCTAAGAAGATGAAAGGGAGAACACTTGGAACAGATGCATACGACTAGGTTGAAGGTAAAAACGTCCAAAAGAATGTCGGGTCTTCTTTAATCATCAGAAAAGATGAAAGGAGGACGTTTGGACAGCATTCAGGACTTTCTTTATGTGGAGAAGATGAAGGGAGAACATCGACTAAAGACCAAAAGAAAATTGTAAAACATAATTCATATCTTATTTGATGTTAGAGAAAAGTAACTAAAAAGAACGGGCGACATGCAGTGCGGGGTGAGCATGGAAAAAAAACAAGCAAAAACTTCATTGTTTCTTTCACTTTATCTGGAAACGGATTTAAAAAAAGTAATTGCATAGCAGAATCCGCAACTATTGAGTGTTTCGATTATCGTCGACGCAAACCGCGTAGTATAAATAAAAAGGCCAAAAAGTGAGTCGATGGTCGAAGTAAAGCGGAACGGTGCATGCGCTGCTGACTTTGCCTCTTTTTTCAAATTAATTGTAAAATAAAAGAAATTTTAAATTATCAAAGCAGGAGCAAATATATAGAGTGGCGGTATTCTGGGCGGCGGCAGCGACCGAAGGTAAGAAGCAAAGAGCGAAGGCAACAAACAGCGGCTACTTCATCCTCTATATACTTTAGTAAAGACTGATTTCTGACCGTCCATCACACATAATGATAATAAGGCTTCCTCACAACGCCATGATGGACGGAGGAAATGAATCAAACATGACGACAGCGAAATTTTGGAGGGGGAATAAATCAAATATTGCGACAAGAGAACCTGCTTCTGTTGCTGTATTAGACTGATGCATTCTCCTTAAGAAGGCATAA
This sequence comes from Eriocheir sinensis, assembly GCF_024679095.1. Taxonomy (NCBI): domain Eukaryota; kingdom Metazoa; phylum Arthropoda; class Malacostraca; order Decapoda; family Varunidae; genus Eriocheir; species Eriocheir sinensis. The sequence continues at coordinate 1,346,387 of NC_066535.1, forward strand.
AACGCTGTGGTCATCTCCGCCCTTCGCTGCCGCCGCAGCCGCTGCAAGGGTCCGTGGCGGCAGGGGGGCGGCGCGTCTCCGTCTTGCCTGCTGCTGTTTTTTGTCACTATTAATTTCGTGCCGTCATTCACCACGGCCGCCTGACCCCAGCTCGACTCCACCGTGTTCCCTTTATATTATTACAAGCACACGTACCCTCGGCAACACTAATGCGCGCACCATCACCACCTTTAATGACCACAACACCACCCACCACCCACCCACCGCTAGCTGTCCGTCTCTCTCTCTCTCTCTCTCTCTCTCTCTCTCTCTCTCTCTCTCTCTCTCTCTCTCTCTCTCTCTCTCTCTCTCTCTCTCTCTCTCTCTCTCTCTCTCTCTCTCTCTCTCTCTCTCTCTCTCTCTCTCTCTCTCTCTCTCTCTCTCTCTCTCTCTCTCTCTCTCTCTCTCTCTCTCTCTCTCTCTCTCTCTCTCTCTCTCTCTCTCTCTCTCTCTCTCTCTCTCTCTCTCTCTCTCTCTCTCTCTCGTTGTTCTTATATGGTTACATCCACAGGTCAAACAAAACAATTGTAATCACCAGCGCTGTCAACATCACAAGCATTACCCTTCCCACCATCAATAAAACAACAGCAGCAATAATATCAACGACAACAGCAGAAGCAGCAACAGTGATATTAATAACAACAAAATAACGTTACTACCAAACAACAAGCAACCAAACAACCAAACCAAAGACAAACAAATAGTCCACTCCCTCCCTTCGTCTACAGAGATGTTATCTGTGTGTAGTCCCCCTTAGCCTGCTTAATTATATAGTGCAACCCGTAGCTGCATTCACCTGGCCACTCCCTTGACTACATTAATCACGCAAGGGGAAAGATAAATATACGTAGAGGAGAGTAGGCGGGTGGCTGAACGGCTGACATCTCTCTCTTATCTACCCAACCAATCAACTCGTTACCCTAACACCCCTCTAATATCCAATCCCATCCCACTTCAGCCACCTCCACTCTTCCCCGCCTCACCGCTCACCTTTACTTATTGACTCAACCCTAATTCCACACACCTTACGCCAAGATAATTTATCAGCCAGAATCTGCCCATGCCACTCTGCTCATCCCTGGAGTCTCTTAGATACCTTACCAGAAGTTTATTTCTAAATCATTACACTCCTCGTCTCCTGCTGCCTCTCACCCTTTATAGTTTATACAAAGCTTCAGCCCCTCCCTGGCCACATCCACCACGCTCACCTTGCCCCGGCTCTTTGCCTGAACCTTACACAACGAAGAAGCATACATGGTGGAAATGATCCCAAAATGCAGTGCAGGCATTGGTTTACTACCAACTTTAATTCTGCCATTATTGTCTAGCTCGATGTTTTTTTCCTCATTCGGCGAAGATGACTTTTCGTGGTTATGGGAATGTTATTGGTGTTGGAAGATAAGGGTTCGTTGACCTGTACGGTGCTGTTGGTGGTGGGTGCGTGATAAGTTGTTGTTTTCAGCGTTGGAAGTGGAGAGAATAGAAGTGTGTGTAGTTTAGAAGACTTTTAGTAGGGATAGAAAAATTAAGAGGTGGTGGTGGCCATGGTGGAAGGAAAGAATTTAGAGTTAGTGGAAAGAAAAATGAAAGCTTTTACAAAAAATATGTTATGTAGAGTGGTAAGAAAATAAGTTGAGGAATTAGCTGCGCAAGGCCTTGGTGTTCGTTTCCCTCGCAATAGCTCTAAGCCTGTGTTGGGCAGTACCCATTACCCCGGGACAGGACACAAAGCCATTGTGACATCCGGGTTACCACAGTTTTCGTTCCCCAGGTTTTCCGAAGTACCTATGTATCGACCAGCCTGAAAGGGAAAGGGAAAGCTAGGTAAGCTGCACGCCCATTGCCAGGCCGGGATTCGAACCCGAGCACGCGGAGTCGTAGCTAGACACGCCAACTTCTGCAACACGGAGGTGGCTGTGTAGAAATGACTCACCGTGGGGATTGATGAAATTAAACAATGGCTCGGCAGGTGAATATTATTTTAAAGCTGATGATGGTGTAGTTTTAATGCAAAGATTTAAATGATGAATGTTTGTGGAGGTTGATGAACAAGAAGTGTGTGTGTGTGTGTGTGTGTGTGTGTAATTCACTGCGGCCTGATCACGAGTTGGACTCGCTTTCGCCAGTAGGTACCCCCCAACACGAGCAAGTGCATGCTCATTATCGTCGATCTCTGGGTATTCCCAGGACCTCACACACCATTCACCCCATCCCCCTTGCTCAAGGAGGGACAGTAACCATTAATAGTCAAGGGAAAGAATCCGGCCTGAGCGGGGCTCGAACCGCCGTCTGTTTGGCCGTGAAGCCTTGCAGCGCGGCGCTCTAGCCGATTGAGGTACCGGAGTGGTGTGTGTGTGTGTGTGTGTGTGTTGTGTGAGAGAGAGAGAGAGAGAGAGAGAGAGAGAGAGAGAGAGAGAGAGAGAGAGAGAGAGAGAGACACACACACACACACGCACACAGAGGGAGAAAGGGACCCTGGAGCGGTGAAGGCAGGTGGTTGACTGGGTGGCTAGGCGGAGGGTAGGTGGAGAGTGGAGGAGCATAAGTGTCACCTCCATCAGTACGCGAAACAGGTTGCAGAGAGCTCCGTTATTAGGGTGGGAGCGTGGGTGTTCCTCGGCGGGGCGGCAGCATAAGGGGGCGCGGCGAAAGGGTGCTCTTTCCTGTCCGAATGATGTAACGTCCTCTTAATCGGTGTTTCGGGCTGCATGAAAAAGTAAATCATGTTTCAAAGATTATTAGAAAACAATAACGGAGGCATCTCCACGCCCACACCTCCCTGTTCGTGAGTCTAATGCTACACGCCTGCCTCCTCAATCAAATAATGTTTCTCACTTCATCCGCTCCTTTGTCTGAGTTCTATGAACTCATTCTTGAGCTAAATGATGCACGAAGTTCCCTTGCCAATGGTAAGTGTCGCATGCCGCCTTCCTTGAAATAAATGCTGTACAAACTACGCCCGCATTTGAGCTTAATAATAAATCAGCATCTCAAACATCAAAGACAGAACCTAAGGAAAACATAAGCAAATCTTTCTGTACTTGCGCAATAGAAAAATACAAAACGTCATATGCTATGTTATTTGTTTCAGTCTCTTGTTTATTTATTTTTTCTTCAGTGAAATACTGCAGGCATGCAAACCTTTTGTTCGTTTCCGTCAAGGCTAAATGCTACGACTCTTTCCCTGAACTATATTATAAAGATTCCCCTTCCTAAGCTAAAGGCCTCAAAGGTGAAGTGTGTGGTAGGACGAGGCACGTAAAAAGTTACGCCTGGAAGTGGTACTTGAGGGCAAAAGGCTCCCACGATTGTGGCAAAGATAATAGTCACCACGGAGATCGTTACCACCACGCCTTCACTTGTTTTGGAAGAGAGAAAAAGGTGAGGGAAAAGACTGGAGGTGGTGGACATGGCGTGCAAAAAGGTTCTAATGCTGCGTTGGTTTGATAGTGGGAGAGGATTGTGAAGATGGCGGGGTGTGTTTCTTTAGGTTACGTGCTTGGGGAAGAGTGGTAGGAAATGGTAGGACTGGGATGTCGTGGGAAGTACTACGAGCTGAGTGGTGGGATTCGAACATACAAGTTGGATGTAGTAGTGGGAAAGCAGGCATGAGAGGTTATGTGAATGGTGGATGGTATGGTGCGCATGAGTGTGGTGGCGGGGAAGTATCGGAGGTAATGTGAGGGGTGATGCACCGATATGGTGATGTAGGGCGTGGTAGAAGGTATAATAGGGGGAGCACGGAGAGGGATACAAGGGGTAAAGGATATGTTAGGGAGGGGCGTGGGGGCGGAGGTATCCCGCAACGCTAGTCCTGCCCTGCGAGGCATCGGGGTGCAGGGAAGCGTGAAATCACAGCAGGTTAAAGGTTGCTTCTTGTGACGTGTCCGAAAATTTATAAGAAATGACCCGAAGACCCGATTGGCCAGTCTCTGCATGCGTGGCATTATTATTTAGTGTGAAAATTACTCTGTATTGAGACAATAATTGAAGGATATGATATTACTAATGAAGTCTGATTGCCAAGTAAAAAAAATCAGGATTTACTCGATTAAGCCTCAGCTGCCGTCTGTCCAAATAAGGGAACATAAACTGGCTTGAAAATAATCATTATGAAAGTGTTCTCACAAATCATTAATAGCGTAACCTCCCTTCACCTTTACTAAGCCTCCATCTTGCTCTCCATCTTGGAACAGTCGCTGCCACTTTCTTCATCCTCCACCCTCCGTCCAGTGTACCTCCTTCCCTCCACTCCCGCTTGACACCTGGTGAACCTTTATTTGTCTAACTACATATGATCGTAAAATGGTTGGTGCGGTGCGACAAAAAGTTTTTAAATAATGTGTGATATAAGTATTAGTAAGGGTGACAAATAAATCTGGATCTAGAGGAGGTGGTTTATTTGGGAAGAGTGGCTGTTGCTGCACCTTTATCTTCCAATGGTTTAATATTTTCGTCCTTTTCATTTCCTGATTCATTCACATCATCAGTACGCGAAATGGTTAGGCCTTTTGTATCGGCTCCGATAATTCTTTTCGTCCTCCCAGTCCCTGTCCACAAACTAGAGTGTTGTTCACCCTTATATGGACTATACATCTCAAGCTCAAGGTTCCACCCACGTAGCCCTTTTGGACAGAGTAAAGCTCAAGGATTTTTGGCTCATCAACTCACTAACTCCCACTAACCCTTCCACCTCTTCAATTCCTCAGCAATGTTGCATCTATTATATTCTACCGATGTGTTCATGCTTCCTGCATCCACCCAATACTCCTCTGGCCTCGCTACACATGACTCAAATCTAGTTCACCCCTTGCTCTACTAAAAATCTTCATTCCATTATCCCTTTCACTGGTAAATTTGGTCAGAATGCTTTCGTCTTTATTTCCAACTTCCTATGACTTAAACTCTTTTAAGAGGGTAGTTTTAAAGACTTCTCCAATCGTACTTTTTTAATAACTTATTATATTTTCTTCCAATTTTGACCTTTAGGGAGCAGAGGTGGAGCGGTTTTTTTTTCTAATGGTCTTGAGTGCTTCCTGTGGTACTAAAAAAAAAAAACACTGATCGTTCATTCTCAAAATCTTTTCCTTCTACTATTTTTCATTTACACACTTTGCGCATGCACTTTCTCTGCCTATTAATTCAGTTTACCATGCTTCTCCCTACTACAGTATTGCTTTTTTCCGTCCCTCCCTTTCCCATCACGCTTTCTTCACAAACCACCGCACGGAGCCTCGGCGTCACTGAACTCATCGAGGTGCCCCTCTCTGACGAACTTCACGCGCATACTCACGTGAACACTACTACCACAACGTCCTAAACACACACACACACACACACACTGACCGCTATAAGTACAGCGCAGTGCCCATGATGGTCAAATATATCAACAATGCAAATTAAGAGCAGCACAATTTGTATGTTTTGTAAATATTTTTCATTAGGACTTATTGTTGTTGTTATTATGATTATTATTATTATTATTATTATTATGATTACTATTATTATTATCATTATTATTATCGTGATTATTATGATTATTATTATTATCTTTACTATGATTATTGCTATTATTGTTATTTCTATTTTCCTTTTTATTTTCAATCATACTACTTTGTTCATTTGTCTCATTCATTTCATTTCATCTTCCATTGATGTATATTTTCAGCTCTAGGGCTGCCTGGTACTTCATGAAATAAACC